>NC_134883.1:48791900-48804400 GCF_041734735.1 Babylonia areolata
GATGATGATGATGATGTGAGCTGCAGGCTGTAATCTCACCAAACAAAACAGGGGCACCAAGGTCACCCACTTCCCTTTGCCGACCTCCCAGAAACCGTCAAACTCAGCACTTTCCAACCACAGAGCAGTGTCTCTTGTAATGACTTGTCACTTGGAAAGTCAAACGAATGTCGGTCTAAATTGCTTGGGTGAGCAAGACTGAGTGAGTAACTAAAAGTGAGAATGGGACAATGAGTGCAAAACAGAGGCGGAGACCGTGAGAAACAAAGACAGACAAAGACTGGGAGCGGGAGAAACAAAGGCTGACAGATGCAGGGATGGAGTAAAGAGATGAAGTAAAAGGAATTTCAGTCATTCATGTACTCATGTAGTAGATCGACTCCAAGAAGCGGTTCTAGTTTAGGAAGGAAGAAGCAGTCTTATCCTCAGTGGAATGATTTTGATTTACTGATTTATTTATATTTAATGAATTGGTGTGTGTGTGTGTGTGTGTGTGTGTGTGTGTGTGTGTGTGTGTGTGTGTGTGTGTGTGTGTGTGCGTGCGTGTGTGTGCGTGCGTGCGCACATGTGTGCCTGCATGCATGCATGTGTGTGACACTGCAAACGGCACATTCAGACTGATCTGTCAAGAAGAAATACGTATAATAATAATATACCACAACTCTGCACATCAACATGCTTACATTGCAGGGATAAAGTCAGCTTCATTTCCACAGCTGGAAAACTAAGGGCAGAGCCAAACCCCAGTCTGGAAAGAACTGTCTCAAAACAAGCTTCAAAAACGCAGACGGTCAAGTCCTCCAGTCAACTCAACCTGCGTCCCTGGCATGCACAGGCCGGAATAGCTTCCTGCACTAACTTTGACAACTCGTGCCCCCACTTTTGACAACTTCAATATGGGCTCAGACTGCAGGGTCAAGCAAAGCTCCCATTCTGACAACTTCAATTTGGGTTCAGACAGAAAAGTTAATGTTAGAACGTTCTATTTCAGGAAAGTGAACACACACACACACACACACACACACACACACACACACACACACACACAGTCTGATGCAGTTCAACAAAGAATAGAACAGACAGGTGTGAAGAGACAAAAGAACAATCAAGAAACAAGTAGCAACACAACAAAGAACAGATCAAAGACTGAGAGTACTAATGTAACACAACAAAGAACTAACCAGAAATGTAACATGACAACGATCACGCCACACAGATGTTACATGACAAAGAGCAGACCAGACAGATGTAACATGACAAAGAGCAGACCAGAAAGTTGCAACTAAAACAAACATATCAAAGAACAAGCCAACAAGATGTAACATAACAAAGAAGAACGGACCAGAGAGAGATGTAGCAAAACAATAAACGGACCAGAGAGAGATGTAACATGACATGGAAGCAGAACAGACCAAGGAGATGTAACAAGACAAGGACAGAATAAACCGATGAAACAAGACGGAGAACAGACCAAGGAGATAATATATAACAAGACAAAGAACAGCCCCCAGAGATGTTATTTATACCAAGAGCGTGACAAAGAACAGACCAGAGATATAATATATGTATGTAACCGGACAATGCTCAGGCCAGAGAGATGTGTCATGACAAACAAGACCACAGAGACGTAACATGACAAAGACAGTAAAAGACAGCTGTAACAAGACAAAGAACAGACAGGAGATATACCATCAGCAAACTACAGAAATGTAATATGACCACAAAAAAAAAAAAGACCTGAGAGATGCAACATGATAAAGAACAGAGCAGTCAGATGTAACAAGACAAAGAATAGAAACTTGTATTCTTTTAGAATCAGAACTGTGTAAAAAAAAAAAATAATAAATTTAAAAAAATTTTTAAATGTTCAAGACAAAGAACAAAACACACAAGACAAAAAAAATAATAAAAATTAAAAAAAAAAATTTTAAATGTTCAAGACAACGAACAAACACAAGACAAAAAATAATAAAAAAAAAAATAAAAAAATTTTAAATGTTCAAGACAAAGAACAAAACACACAAGACAAAAAATAATAAATTTTTTTTTTTTTTTTAAATGGTCAAGACAAAGAACAAAACACACAAGACAAATGACAGACAAGAGAGAGGTGACAAGAAAAAGAAACAGACCAGAGAAATGTAACACAACATTAGAAATTACAATTATGTTCAGACCATAGCCATGGAACAAGACAAAGAACAGACCATAGCGAGGGAACACGACAAAGAAAGAACAGACTATAGCAATGGAACAAGACAAAGAACAGACCATAGCGAGGGAACACGACAAAGAAAGAACAGACTATAGCAATGGAACAAGACAAAGAACAGACCATAGCGAGGGAACACGACAAAGAAAGAACAGACTATAGCAATGGAACAAGACAAAGAACAGACCATAGCGAGGGAACACGACAAAGAAAGAACAGACCATAGCAATGGAATAAGACAAAGAACAGACCACAGCCAGGGAACACGACAAAGAAAGAACAGACCATAGCCATGGAATAAGACAAAGAACAGACCACAGCCAGGGAACACGACAAAGAAAGAACAGACCATAGCCATGGAATAAGACAAAGAACAGACCACAGCCAGGGAACACGACAAAGAAAGAACAGACCATAGCAATGGAATAAGACAAAGAACAGACCACAGCCAGGGAACACGACAAAGAAAGAACAGACCATAGCAATGGAATAAGACAAAGAACAGACCACAGCCAGGGACCACGATAAAGACAGAACAGACCATAGCAATGGAATAAGACAAAGAACAGACCACAACCAGGGAACACGACAAAGAAAGAACAGACCATAGCAATGGAATAAGACAAAGAACAGACCACAGCCAGGGAACACGACAAAGAAAGAACAGACCATAGCCATGGAACAAGACAAAGAACAGACCACAGCCAGGGAACACGACAAAGAAAGAACAGACCATAGCAATGGAATAAGACAAAGAACAGACCACAGCCAGGGAACACGACAAAGAAAGAACAGACTATAGCAATGGAATAAGACAAAGAACAGACCACAGCCAGGGAACACGACAAAGAAAGAACGGACCATAGCAATGGAATAAGACAAAGAACAGACCACAGCCAGGGAACACGACAAAGAAAGAACAGACCATAGCAATGGAATAAGACAAAGAACAGACCACAGTGAGGGAACACGACAAAGAAAGAACAGACCATAGCAATGGATTAAGACAAAGAACAGACCACAGCCAGGGAACACGACAAAGAAAGAACAGACCATAGCAATGGAATAAGACAAAGAACAGACCACAGCCAGGGACCACGACAAAGAAAGAACAGACCACAGCAATGGAACAAGACAAAGAACAGACCATAGCGAGGGAACACGACAAAGAAAGAACAGACCACAGCAATGGAACAAGACAAAGAACAGACCATAGCGAGGGAACACGACAAAGAAAGAACAGACCACAGCAATGGAACAAGACAAAGAACAGACCAAAACAGCATGACAAAACCAACCAAGAACGGAAACATCTTTTTTTAACTCTTCTATGAAGACACTGAATAATAAAATACATAAGACCACACACACACACACACACACACACACACACACACACACACACACACACACACACTCCATAATATGTCTCAGGGGATGAATCTCTCAACTGACAAATCATAAACAGGAGAAAAAATCTGGACACTCCAAGCACAAGCCAATGTGAACACACTGAACAGACATTAAACTGATAAACACACACACACACACTCCATGACATATGTCTCAGGGGACGAATCACTCAATTCATTAATGAGAGACAAATCTGGAGACTCAAAGCACAGGCCAGTCTGAACACAAGGAACAGACATTAATTATTTAAACTAACGAAAACACACACACACACACACACACACAAACCACTGATACATCTCAGGGGATGAATCGCTTAATCTTAAACGAGAGACAAATCTGGAGACTCCAAGCACAGGCTAGTGTGAACACACTGAACTGGCATTAAACTCACACACACACACACACACACACAGGAGGGAAGACAGAGTATGACAGAGGTGCGGAGGTGAGCAGTGTAAGTTGAAGGGAGAGCACTGAGGGACTGACTTGACTCACCATCCTCCTCACACTCCCCACTGCTGCCTTTCTGGAGCTGTGCCAGGCGGGGGTCCAGCCAGTGCGTGGTCTCCGTGTTGTGGCTGAAAACAGCACACCACATGCCAGAGCCTCCACAATATATACACACAACACACAGCAACAATAACAGTCAAATTAAAATGGTATAATTTAACAGTAATATAACAGTAATAAAAACAACAACAACAAATAACAAGAATACAACTACCACAACTACTACTACTAATAGCAATAATAATAATAATAATGGATACTTATATAGCACACTATCCAGAATCTGCTCTAGGTGCTTTACAAAAACGCTTTTGTTAACATAAAACATTATATCTATGTTACATACACACACCAAAATGTGACTACACACACACACACACACACACACACACACACACACTGCATACATACATTTTAACATACATGTGTAAGTAACAGCTACCCTAACACATACGCACACATAGGCAGGCACAAACTTACATAAACACACGCACACACAATACACATTCATATACATGCATGCAGTTATGTACACATACATATGTATACACACATAGTCAAGCACAGCTAACGCAAAGGAAGTGGACCTGCCACAATTGAACGTATTGCTGAGGGAAAAGGTGAGTTTTGAGACGATTTAAAAGATGCGAGGGAATCAGAATGATAACAATGTTAATAAAATGAAGAACAACAAGAACAATGATAATAATAATAATAATGCAGAATGACATTCGATTCATACAGGTCTCCCAGTGGGCCCATGGCTTTCACCACAAAAGTTACCTAACACACATAATTACAATAATTACATATATAAATAAACATTTATAATAATGAATACATGTATAAATAATGTACAAACATACAATGTGTATATATATGCATATATTTATAGCAAAGCATAAGGGATATATCATATATGAATTTATGCAATATCTCATTACCTGAAGCCCTGAATTTCAGGTAACCCATGAAACATCCCTGACGCTTTGAAAATGAAATGGACACACTGCTTGTTAATCAAGCATGTCCCTCAGACATTCTAAAAAAAAAAAAAATCCTGTCCTGAACCCATAAAAAGAATGAAAATTGTGTATCAGAGCTTTACCTGGGAATGATCAGCTACAAAGAGTTCTTTCCCTTAGCCACATCTTCCACGACTAGAAAGAATGTAAGCCTGCCTTTGTACATAAAGTGTAGCAATGCAAACTGATTAGAATGTGCAGCATTAGAGCGACTCTTTGAAGGTAACTTGGAACCACCCAGAAAGATGGTAAAAGAGTCTGTCAAACTCCCAAGATTCGGAACCAATCCGAAACCCTGCTGCACCATGCATCCTTTCGCTTCTGTTGCGACACCAGCACATGTCACCAGTTTTTAAAGAAATTTCAGTATCAATTGAAGTCACACCCACAAAATCAAGTTGTTGTTTTTTTCTTCTGAACATAGAACATATGTATCAGATCTCTTTTCTAATCTTTTTTTGAATTTTTTATTGACACTCTATTGTAATTGTCATTGGACTGGCTACTGTTTTCTTCTTCTTCTTCTTCTTCTGCGTTCACTCGTATGCACACGAGTGGGCTTTTACGTGTATAACCGTTTTTACCCCGCCATGTAGGCAGCCATACTCCGTTTTCAGGGGTGTGCATGCTGGGTATGTTCTTGTTTCCATAACCCACCGAACGCTGACATGGATTACAGGATCTTTAACGTGTGTATTTGATCTTCTGCTTGCATATACACATGAAGGGGGTTCAGGCACTAGCAGGTCTGCACATATGTTGACCTGGGAGATCGTAAAAATCTCCACCCTTTACCCACCAGGCGCCGTCACCGTGATTCGAACCCGGGGCCCTCAGATTGACAGTCCAACGCTTAAACCACTCGGCTATTGCGCCCGTCGGCTACTGTTTTCAAATCAAGTTTTCTCTGCACTCATTTTAAAACCTAGCAGCCCCCCCTTCCATCCCTCTTTCCAGGCCACACTGTCTCTAGCTTTCTATAACATGTATCACTTATATATATATATATCAGTTTTCTCTCTCATCACTTTGAAGATTCAAAGATTTGTTCTACATGTGTGAATGACAAGTGTGAAACACTTTGATTTGTCCACCTGCACAAGATTCAGTGCCAGATAAACACTTCTTCTTCTACATTCTTCAGCTTCTTCTTTTTCTTATCAATGCATTATTGTTGTCATTATAAATAATGTTATCACCATCATTCTTCATATCATTATCATTAAATCAGTACTAGTAGCAGTACCAGTACTTACTGTACAATCATATATAACACATGTATTGTTAATACTATTATACCTATTATTCTTATTCTTATCAATTATAATCATCATTAGTATCATTAACATAAAGATGACGATATTTTTATCATGATTATCTGCATAACATAAGTAGAGCCACTATGCTTCTGAACAGACAAGATTTGCACAAGAATCAAGACAGTGCCAACGGAGGGATGGTACTGCAACGGACTGACACAACAACTCACTCGATGAAGTAGGGGTGCCCATCGTCAGTGAAGGCCATCTCCCAGTTGCTCGGCAGAGGCCCCAGGTTGGAGGTGCTGTGGGCACGCTCCAGAGACTTCTTGCGAGTGAAAGGCTGCACGTACTCGTCTTCAAACGTGTCCGGAGGCAGCTCCGAGCCGCTCTGCGAGCGCTTCCTCTGGGCCAGCGGCCTGGCCTGACCCCCGGGGAGACCTGCAGCCGTGGAGTTGGAGCGCCGAACCATGGGTGCCGTAGGCTCCTTTGGGGGCTTGGGGGTGCCGTAGTGATTGCCTGCGTGGGAATCAGTGAGGACGCTATGCAAGAGTAGGCATGGGCAGCAGGAGGGTGGTGGTCAGTGTGTGTGTGTGGGTGGGGGCGGGTGGGGGGGGGGGATAGAGAGAGAAAGAGAGAGGGAGAGAGAGTGACTGTGTGTAGGTTGTTTTTTTTGTGTGTGCATGTATGTGTGTGTGTGTGAGTGAGAGAGAGAGAGGGGGGGAAAGAAAGAGAGTGTGAGACTGGGAGTGAGAGAGAGAGAGTGTGTGTGTGTGTGAGACAGAGAGAAAGAGAGAGAGACTGTGAAAGAGAGAGAGAGAGTGTAAACGAGAGAGAGAATGTGTGTGTGTGTGTGTGTGTGTGTGTGTGTGTGTGTGAGAGAGACAGAGAGAGAGAGAGACAGAGACACAGACACAGAGAGAGAGAGAGAAATATATTATGTGCTCTCTCTCTCTCTCTCTCATATTCTGAAATAACGTACTCACCATCAAATATGCTGAGAGAGAGAGACAGAGACAGAGACAGACAGAGAGAAAGAGAGAGAGAAATATATTATGTGCTCTCTCTCTCTCTCATATTCTGAAATAAATCAAACAATGAAAAAATTGAAAGCACCACTGTCCTGAACGTACTCACCATCAAAAATGCCGAGAGAGAGAGAGAGAGAGAGAGAGAGACAGAGAGAGAGAGAGAGACAGAGACAGAGACAGAGAGAAATATATTATGTGCTCTCTCTCTCTCTCTCTCTCTCTCTCTCTCATATTCTGAAATAAATCAAACAATGAAAAAATTGAAAGCACCACTGTCCTGAACATACTCACCATCAAAAATGCCGAGAGAGAGAGAGAGAGAGAGAGAGACAGAGAGAGACAGAGACAGAGAGAAATATATTATGTGCTCTCTCTCTCTCTCTCATATTCTGAAATAAATCAAACAATGAAAAAAAATTGAAAGCACCACTGTCCTGAACGTACTCACCATCAAAAATGCCACTCTCCAGCAGTTCCCCACTCTTCTCCAAGACAGCAAACTCTTCCAGAGTCAGAAAGTTGTAGTCTACACCATTTGTCTCCCCTGGCCTGGGTGCCCGTGTGGTGCCTGCAGAAAGAGAGACAGGATTCAGTTCGTGGAGACATTCATGACTGTTGTTACCTGGTTGTCTGTCAATGTGCCTTCAGCACAGCAACATCATGCACACGCGCACGCGCGCACGCACACGCACAGACACACACACACACACACTGTCACTTCTTGGAGACATGACAGTTGTTATCTGGTCATCTGTCAATCTGTCAGTGTGCCATCATGATCATCATAAACACAGCACATAATACACAATCTCTCTCCTTCTCCCTCACACACACACACACACACACATGAACACATACACATGAACACTGTAACTAGTGTAAGTAATTGCATCTCCACCATCACTTGTCATTTTTAGTAATCTATACCCTTTTTTTTGTTGGATGTTTTCATTTGTTAATATTGTTGTGCAATATCCTATTGTCTTAACATGAGTGTGTGTGTGGGGTGGGTGGGGGGGGAGGGTTAGTATATCGTCAGCTATTGGGAATTCTTATTTGACTAGTTTTAATCTCTTCTTATGTTGCGCATGATTTTATGCCAGTGTTTACAATGAGCCTGTGATTGCACAACTTAATTTCCATGTGGATTAATAAAGTGTTTTTGATTTGATTTGATTTGATTTGATCACTATCATCCGGTACAACTACATCAAGCTATTCAAATTTGAATCAAAACTATCCGGCAAAGAAAATTCAAAGAAGCACACAGAAAAATGAAAAATATACACACTGACAGACAAATACATATATATATATATTCTATGAATGTTTGTGTGTGAATCTGTTAAGTATTTATTACTATGCATTAAACATGATTTTCTTCATTAGGTTTTTTCCCCACATCATATTCATAGTATTTACCTGAAAGAAATATTTTAGTCCTATGCTCTGTGACTTAAGATAGATTGCATTGCATTGTACTTGTAGTTTGTACTGTATTGCAATGCATTGCACTGTAAAGTACTGTACTGTAGTAAACTGGTATACTGTACTGTACTGTACTGTATTACCGGGTGACATAGATTGTACTGTATTGTTGATTGCACTGTACTGTACTGCATTGTATTGTACTGTATTGTAAATCTGTATTGTATTGTATTTACTGTATTAAATTTGTACAGTACTGTACTGAATTACTTTTCGTCACAACCCATTTCTCGGTGCGACATATGGGCTGCTCTCTGCAGGAAAAGCGCTACAATACTGCGTCATCCTTTTTATCTTTGAAGTTAGAACTGTCTTTCTCCTGTCTGCAAACTGTGTAAAAATCGGTTTTTCTCTGACACTAATAATAGCACAGAAATGAGATTTTTCATCCGAATTTTGCCAGGGACAACCCTTTTGTTGCCATGGGTTCTTCCAAGCGCATAGTGTATGAAGCACAACACCAGAACCTCGGTTTACTGTCTCATCCCCGACAGCTCAGTCACAGAGTGTTAGGGGGAAGGTGGCAGAATGGTTAAGACGCTCAACTGCCAATTTCAGAGTCAATAAGGAGGTGCAGGGTAATGTGTGTGTGTGTGTGTGTGTGTGTGTGTGTGTGTGTGTGTGTTGGGGCTCATGTACGTTTATGTGTATTTGACTGTGCTTTCAATATCTGTGAAACTGCCTGTTTGGTGCATATCTGTTATGCATGTGTGGGTGTATGTGTGAATGTGTGTCTTCATGTTTTACATTTATTTGCTTATTTATCATCGTTGTCTTATTTATTTTATTTATTATTTATTATTATTATTTTACTACTACCTTTTTTTATATTATAATTATTATTTATTTATTTATTTACGTACGCTTATCTATTATTTATTCACCTTTTTTTTTTCTCAAGGCCTGACTAAGTGCGTTGGGTTACGCTGCTGGTCAGGCATCTGCTTGGCAGATGTGGCTTAGCGTATATGGATTTTTTCCGAACGCAGTGACGCCTCCTTGAGCTACTGAAACTGAAACTAAGGGTCTGGGTTCGAATCCTGCTCTTTCCCTTTCTCCCAAGTTTGACTGGAAAATCAAACTGAGCAGCTAGTTATTTGGCAGAGATGACAAACCCGAGGCCCCATGTGCAGCAATGCACTTGGCGCACTGAAAAAGAACTGATGGGCAACGAGAATGTTGTTCTCTGGCTGACGGGCGCAATAGCCGAGTGGTTAAAGCGTTGGACTGTCAATCTGAGGGTCCCGGGTTCGAATCACGGTGACGGCGCCTGGTGGGTAAAGGGTGGAGATTTTTACGATCTCCCAGGTCAACATATGTGCAGACCTGCTAGTGCCTGAACTCCCTTCGTGTGTATATGCAAGCAGAAGATCAAATACGCACGTTAAAGATCCTGTAATCCATGTCAGCGTTCGGTGGGTTTTGGAAACAAGAACATACCCAGCATGCACAACCCCGAAAACGGAGTATGGCTGCCTACATGGCGGGGTAAAAACGGTCATACATGTAAAGGCCCACTCGTGTGCATACGAGTGAACGTGGGAGTTGCAGCCCACGAACGCAGAAGAAGTAGTTCTCTGGCAATCATTCTGTAGAAGAAACCCACTCGGACAGGTACACAAACATGCATGCACTAAAGCCCTAAGTGCGTTGGGTTGTACTGCTGGTCAGGCATCTGCCTTGTGGATGTGGTGTAGCGTATGGATTTTGTCCAAACGTAGTGACACCTCCTTGAGAAAACTGAAACTGTCAAGAATGTGCACAGGTCTCTGTTACCTAAGGTGGCCTGTACAACATACATAATACAGCAAGTGAAGCCTGGTAAGGAATCCTGACGGTGCACACAACATAAGCAAGGCTGATGTGTAACCTGAGCTGTGTGAGAGCCTCTGCTAAAGCCACAGTCTGAATTACCTGCCTGAACTGGAAACCTGAGAGGTGTGAGACGTAAAACAGATTTATAGTATTACCTCTCTCTCTCTGTCACTCACCCCGTTTCTCTCTCTCTTTCTGAGCTATCTCTGTGTGTGTGTGTGTGTGTGTGTGTGTGTGTGTGTGTGTGTGTGTGTGTGTGTGTGTGTGCGTGTGCGTGTGTGTGTCACTGTGTGCCACTGTGTGTCACTGTGTGCCACTGTGTGTCACTGTGTGTGTGTCTCTCTCTCTGAGCTCTCTACCTCTCTCCCTCTGTTGTGAAAAGAAGCTAGCAGAGCTCTGATCCTTTACTTTAGTTTTTGCTTTACCCTCAATAAAACATTCAGTTCCAAGTTCCAATTCCTCTCTCTCTAGTCCCTCCCTCCCACTCTCTCTCTTTCTCTCTCTGAGTCTCTCTTTCTCTCTCTCAAGCTCTCTCCACATTTCCTCTCTCTCCCCTCCCATACCATAGTATAACTAAACTGTACAACTACAAGTTACTGGGATCTTAAACAAGGTATACAAGACGTCAATAAGACTGAGACAAGAGTAAGAGATTGTGAGAACATCCCCACCCCCATTTTCTCCCTCATTATTTGTATTAATCATTATATAATTTATAATGTCTTTAATGTTACTAAATAAGATTGCTTTTTCTATAAATAAAAAAAGAAAAAAGAAAAAAAAGAAAAGTAGTAGTAGTTCAAAATAAGGCAAGTGATTATGATTCTGTATTGCTTTCTATATTTGAACTGAATAAAGTTATTAAACAAACCCACCCAAAATACCAGATGGTGAGAAAGGCAGAATGTTTACATGTGTGTGGGAACTTGTAAGTTCATGCTCCCCTCTCTCTGCTTCTCACACATTGACAGGTCTACATAGCACATTTGTTGACATTTCAGTTTCTCACACCCCATGGGGTCACTGATCCCACACATCTCCTGCTGACTACCTGAGCTGGGCCCCCCCAAACAACAGCGGCCTGTGGGAATACTGCGTCCTTGTCCAAAAAGTTATAATATGAATTTTTATACTGCAGTTTAATTAACAGCTCTGAAACACTTCCTCTTAAATGGGTGCTTGTCCAAAAGTGATAAAAACTATATCTTTATAAAAGTTCTGCAACTCTCATACACTTATTTTTCCAAATGGGTTCTTGTCCAAAAGTTCGATTTTTAAACAAGTTCTATGACTCTCAAGCACTTCATCTTCAAACGGGTCCCTGTCCAAAAGTTATAATTTTATCATATTTAATCACAGAGTTCTGCAGAGCTCTCACAATCACTTAGTCGTCAGTTCAAAAGCTCAGCCTTTCCTCTCTCCTTCCCACATGTGTACACTGCAGAAAAGATCACACATGACAACACCTGGACAGTACTCTCATTCTTCGTTGTACAGTCTATCTGCTGCAAGCCATTCAGTACAGGTGGTTCATGCCAGTCATCATTTTTCATTGTCACTAATGCCAGAAAAAAAATGGGTTT
Organism: Babylonia areolata; assembly: GCF_041734735.1. Taxonomy (NCBI): domain Eukaryota; kingdom Metazoa; phylum Mollusca; class Gastropoda; order Neogastropoda; family Buccinidae; genus Babylonia; species Babylonia areolata. The sequence goes on from NC_134883.1 coordinate 48,804,240, forward strand.
TCTTTCCTTTAAAAAAAAAAAAAAAAAATTCTAAGAGACTTGTTAGATACACATGTATGTTAAAATGTATGTATGCAGCGTGTGTGTGTGTGTGTGTGTGTGTGTGTGTGTGTGTGTGAGTCACATTTTGGTGTGTGTATGTAACATAGATATGATGTTTT
>NC_134883.1:48806900-48824400 GCF_041734735.1 Babylonia areolata
GTTTCTGTACCAAACAGTAACAGCGAAGGTTAGCACACTTTCAATGACTGCTCGGTAGAAATCAACCATGATTTCTTTTTTAATTCCGAACTTTTTGAGGCGCCGAAGAAAGTACAGGTGCTGTTGTGCTTTCTTAACTATTTTCTTCCGTATTTTTCTCCCATTTCAAATCGTTGGAAATGATCAGTCCGAGAAATTTAAAGTTGCTGATGATCTCTACTTGCTTGTCTTCAATGACAAGTGGTAAGGGGTCAGATCTGGTCTTCCTGAAATCTAGAATTAATTCTTTGGTTTTTGATACGTTGAGTTCTAAGTTGTTTTGATCACACCAGCTGACAAGCTCATGTACTTCTTCCCTATATTTTGACTCATCACTGTTCGTAATCAGCCCTTCTAGAGTAGTATCGTCGGCAAACTTGACCATGGTGTTACATTCATTTTGAGTTGCACAATCATGTGTGAACAGTGAGTACAACAGTGGGGATAGAACACACACACACACACACACACACACACACACACATAATTATACATATATATATATATATATATATATATATATATATATATGTACAGAGTCCCCAGGACACCAAAGATTTTTAACTTAAAAATCAGAATCCCTACACTGGCTACGGATAATAAAAAGTATGACTATGACTACGAGCCTAACATAAAAGTAAAGCCGTGATGAAACTGAAAACTATGTGGACATTAAACCTTTTTTTTTTTTTAAAGGCGCCAGTCTAGACAGAGAGAAAGAAAGGGAGCAGTGGCATTTCCAAGACACCATGCACAGGTATATACACTCAATACAGGTACATGAACACATGTTACAAATATATAAGATGAAGTAAGTGAGGTCAGAGAGACAGAGAGTGGGACTTACAGGGCACTGTTCGCATGTAGAGGTTGTCGCGGATGGTCTGCTGCAGATCATGGTCCACTGAACCCTTGGGGAATCGGGTGGCCAGGTAATGGCGCAAATCTTTGGTCAGAGCTCCTGTCAACACACACACACACACACACACACACATACACACATTAGTTTCATCTTCAACAAACAGTTCAAGTTAAACCAGTTCTCCTTTGCTGCCAGCTGGTCTACAAGCTGACACCCATCAAATCAGTTAAAATCAAATCCACACACACATGAATGCACTGTCAATTTAATCACAAAAAAGTCTCTTAACAATACCTGTCTAGCCAGCTCAAATGCTTACAATATAAATTAACACCAATAGAGAGCTGCAGATATTCATATTGCATTCTTAATGTTATTCATCACTGTTAGTCTTACTGTATAGTAATTAACTAATTATCTGCTGTGAATTATAAACTCTACTTTTCTGGATTAAAATTCAAACACAAATCTTATCAGTTTGAATTTAAGGAACTGAACAGACTGATCATTCAAGTTCTTTTTCTTTCTTTTACATTTAACAATACCATTGTATGAATGAGATTAAACTAAACAAAAGAAACATTCATGAGGAAGAAAAAAAGAACAAAAGGATTGCAAGAACCTGTAAAAATGATTAATGTTAGTCAGTGGTCTATAGATAGACAGGAAAATATAGTATAACTTAAAAAAGATAAAGGAATAATAACAATAAAAAAAAATAAATAATAACAAAAACATATTCTGAACTGGTATTGTGGTAAAAGATTTTCTGAACCATCCTCTAATAAGTTTTTATTCAACTTTTTAGTACATTAGTAGTATTGTAAAAATATCTTTCTTTTTTACGAATATTTTTTATAATATTAACAGCCATACATGTGACAAGTGATTAAGGTATTGATGAATTGTCATTGTGTTAGGACTATATATATATATAATTCCTATTTCAATCCAGAATAAAAGTTTCATTGAACCAGTAAAATAACTACAAATTCCTTGTGAAATATTTCTATTTAGTTCAAACTATTTCATGAATATGGCAATAATTAGCAGCAGCAGCACAAGGATTATATATATATATATATATATGTATGTATTTGGAGTTGAAGCTGTGTTTCTGTTTAGTCTGATGCTGGATGCAAACTTTTTTTTATTTTTATTTATTTATTTTTTATTCATATACAAAATATGTTAAATTTAAGGTGTCCAAATTTATTGAATTAATTATTCTCAACCCCATGTGCTTCCCTTATTTTGGGAAAAAAATAGTAAATGCTGGCTCCTATACAGGCTTCATTTCATGCAGTTTTATTTTGTGTGAATGTGGGACAAGGGAATTAACTGACATTCTTTGTAGCTTCCCCTAAAACAGCAAGCAACCTGAGTCATGATCTGAATCACAAAGTGACGAAGAAATTCTAAGTGACTTCATGAAATATCCTTGATGGCAACAGCAGAACAACCTTATATATATATATATATATATATATATATATATATATATATATATATATATATAAAACTTTCTGTGATTCCACAAATTTACTGGTTTCACAATTTTACTGAGTTTTTATTTCAGTCTTGGTTTACTGCCTGGATTTCTGTCCATATGCCATTCCAATGGCATTATCCTCATGCCACTTATCCCATAATCCTCAAAATCCTGAATCCTCATACAACCAGTGACCACACTAATGTTTTCTACATGCAGTGCTAGCACAAGCAATCTCCAGGGAAAGTTCCATAAACATTAATCAGGTCGCCTTAAGGCCACATACAAGAGTCCACCCTGCACTGTTGACAAGTCATCTGGGTGCTGCTCAGTGTTTTCAAGATCAATACATTTCTGATTTGAACAAATAGTTTTTTCAGTCTTATGCAGAACATCAATACTAATCCAAATTCTGACCAAAAAAAAAAAAAAAAAAAAAAAAAAATCACATCAAGGCAGAAACAGACAGAAAATGCACACAGTTTAGTCATAACAAAAACTGAGTTGGTGTGGAAATCCAAGGCTACAGTCCACAATGAGGATTCATAATGGAATGGTGGCTGTGCTACTAGAACTACAGAAATCCATTTTAAATCTGAGGTGACAAGACACGGTGACAAACTGACAAAGCCATACATTCTGCACTTTAGTGACCTGTGAAAGAAGGATCAGAATGAGTCTAATAGTTTGCAAAAAGTCTTCTCTCTCTCTCTCTCTCTCTCTCTCTCTCACACACACACACACACACACACTCCATCACATCACATGATTCAGACTTTACGAGGTGTGTGACCTGACTAAGAGTAAGACAAACAATATGACCTTGCATATATATTATCATAAGTAATAATATAATGACAGAATAACCTTTTCTCGTCATCTTAGTGTTCTGTTACAAGGCACTCAGACCAACAGAAAGTTAATCTTTTTATTAGATTTCTAATATATGGCGTGTGTGTTCGCTTTCAAGATCTTTAGTTTTTAAAACACCTTTTTCATCTCTATAACGTAGTGATATTACATGAAATACAAGCACAATTTAAACACACACACATACACACATGCACACACACATACACACACACACACACATTATACAAATCATTCTTTCGCATGTGGGACAGGAAAATTCAGTTTTGTTTTTAATAGATCATAGGGTTAATTCTTGTAATTGTTGTTTTTATCATTAGTACATTATGATTTATAAAGCAGTTTAAACTATCTCAAAGTGCTTTACAATAACAGTAACATATTCTTTTGTTATTCCAACACACCACAGATATCTTAACAAAGACACACACAACCACACACACACACACACACACCTACACACACACAAATACACACATGCATATGCACGGAAGAATATATGAATCCAACAGGTTTTCTTGAGACCACTTAAGTGCTTGATCTACAGAAATACTTTTTCAGTTCTTGACTTTCACTCTGTCAGTTAGTGATAATGGCTGTGGCTTTTTTTCTTTTTCTTTTTAAATATCACACCTCATGGTCTCAAAATATATTCTGTGGGGTAATTTTTTTTAAACTATTAGTTATGACTAAATGTACATATGTATAAGTTTTATTCTTTTAATAACGGTTAAAACATATACTGCTGATAACAGTATCTTCTCACAACCAGAAAGTGAGGAATTTACTTTTCTTTTCTTTTTTTCTTTTTACTCACAATTCTATTTAAGTATTGAGAAAAATAAGACCTGACCATAAATATAACACTTTTATTAGTTTTAACAATGTCATTATGACTGTGACTGAATGAAATGTAAAACTAAGTAATCTGCTGTATCTTAATTATTTGTAATTTTTCTTGTGAAGCATTGGCTTTGAACAAGCCAGTACTAAAATTTTTGTGCTAACCTGTCCTGAGTTGATCCAGGTGACCCTAATTGGCCTAAAGCCTTATGAATGGGTCATTGTTGGGACACTGAGTCTGACCTTTATTTGTGAACACAAAAGGGATCATAGAAATTCCTGTAAGTCTTAGGGTGTGTGCAGCATTCCTTTGCTGGCGAAACACTCCTGGGTGTTATGACCTGGGTGTAGTGGTCAACAGCTCGGCTGTGGAAGTGTGACAAGGCCACCAAGTTGACAAGAGACTTTCAGTGTTCAAGACAGCACCCCGCGCACCATTCTGCCCCGCCCCCAACAGCCAACCCACTGACAGCAGTGATAGTAGGACGCGTTGTGTGGTGGTATGTCAAGCGTAACCCTACCCCCCACCCACCCCTCCACTCCCGTCCCCAAACCCACGACACTCACCTGGCCGCACAGTTTTGATCATCACAGGGGCCCCATTTTGGCTGACCTGCTTCAGCCACACACTGGCGTCCCGTAACGTATAGCCAGACACTTTCTGACCCTGCACTTCCAACAAAATGTCGTCCCCGTATAACTTTTCCCCATGGTAGGAGATTTTCTCGTGGTCGACACTGCCCAAGTAGACAAACTGACCACTGTCTGCTCCGCCCTTTAGTGCAATGCTCAAGCTCTCCTCGTGAATAGCCGAGGCGACTGTCTCCTGTATCTGTTGACTCCAATGTCGGGGCTCCCTTTTCGGCTTAGGGGGTGGGCCCTTTGGAGGTGGGGGCTGTTTATTGTGTATCATATTGCTTCACACACATTCACATTTTCAGCGATTCACAAAATAACTTCCTCGAAGGGCACGGAGTGATGAAAAGGAGGGCAGTGGGGTTGGCGACAAACCCACCAACACTCCTGTGAAGGGGAGCAAAACCCCCTTCTGACAGGTGCGTACTCCAAAAGGCTCTTCCGGACATCAGAACGGAGATTTAAGCACACATCGTACACAAACTGCACATAAACACATTAAACCATACTCCAAAAATTTGGTAAAATCCAACACGCTTCGACGATCACCACCAAAACATCCGTGGGAATGTGTCTTGTCGGTGATTTCAAACGCTGCCATTCGATACACACACAGCGCGCATGCGCAAGTAAACTGCCAGTGCTAAGTCGTACACTCACGTTGATGTCGTAAAAGTTAGTCGGGGGGTCAACTGAGAGACTGACACTAGTTGGATTGCACACTATCGCGGACAAAAATGTAAGTGAAAAAGAAAAATGTTCGTAGTTTCTTTGACACCCTTCACTGAACTGAACAGTGATCGTTTCAACCCCGAAAGACTATCTGAAAGACTGAATGCAGTCGCGTGCAAAAACGAGACGTGAGCGCAACAGTTGAACACGGGGAAACCGTTTTCTGCCCACTTTCTGCGACTGATGGTTTCTGTGTTTTCGTTTCACACCAACATTGATTTAGATCGACGCGAACAGAATGTGTGTGTGTGTGTGTGTGTGTGTGTGTGTGGCAGTGTACATGATGTGCGTGTGTGTCCGTGTGTGTGTGTGTGTGTGTGTGTGTGTGTGTGTGTGTCAGTGTACATGATGTGCGTGTGTGTCAGTGTGTGTGTGTGTGAAAGGAATGTAGCTTATGCGCCACAGCTCGATCTTGTCCCACTGGGAAAAAAAAAAGAGATCGAAATACAAAAATACACAGTTTTATTATCGTCTTTAGATAGTTTTCTCAAGCAAGTACAAATTGAGTTGTTCAAGCAATTATCATAGTAAGAACGACTTTATCAGAATAACTTGAAGAATAACTGCATTATCTCAGCCAGAAAAGTTAAGTGTGACGAAGTGTGTGATACTGACATACATATTACAAGCATGACAGTAAAATCTGGCTTATATTTTGTAACATGTACATGACCCACTTTCACTGAAAACTGAGTGCTCTGTAGCGGTCTGATATTACCTTGAAAATCGTATCACTGACTCGGAAACTTTTTATTCATTTAGTTTATTTTAATAAAGAATGTTGAATGTTTCAGTCTACGCCGCAAATCAGCAGACGGTACAGTGGTTGAAGAGACAAATAAGACAAACGTGGCATTCTCTTCAGTCAGTCACATTTATAATTATAATCTATAAAATGTTAAATCTGATACTACAGAACCCCAAGTTACTCAGTGCTAGACCCGAATGGCCAGATGACAGGTAGAAGATCGTTTACGGTAGGATGGTGGCAGTCAAATAGATTATCGAGAAAATATAATCTATGAACAAAGGAACTCTGAGTGCAAACTACAACAAACAGCGCTGAACGAGGAAAATATAGGGCGGGTCATATGATTATTTAGTTCTGATGTGCTCTGTTTAGTTATTTCATGATTTTGCCACTTCCTGTTTGCTATCGTTCCGGGCCGCTTGATAGAATCAACAGGTCAAAGTTGAAACCGTCAGCGCCGGCACGCGCGCGTGCAATTAGTGTGTGTGTGTGTGTGTGTGTGTGTGTGTGTGTGTGTGTGTGTGTGTGTGTGTGTGTGTCACGGTGTGTATGTGTGTGTGTGTGTGTGTGCGTGTTTGCCTGCCGGTGTGTGTGTGTGCGTGTGGGCGGTGGGAAGCAATAAGTGAGTGTGTGAGTATGTGGACTGTACGTGCGTGAGCCGGTGTATATGAGTCAATGTGTGCGTGCATGTGCGCCAGCGTGCGGCGTGTGTGTGTCAGTGACGGTGTGTGTGTGTGTGTGTGTGTGTGTGTGTGTGTGTGTGTGTGTGTGTGTGTGTTGTCCAGTTCAGTCAAAGTCTTTACACGGATTATATTCCTGACAGAGAGAACTGAGAAAAGAAGCAGCCGCCGGCAGCCGGAAGAAAGACAAGCAGCCTAGCAGTCATCATTGTCACAACTCAGTTGAAATCAACACAGAGTATATACAATGAGGAAAAAACATCGACACTGACAGCGTGCACAGAATAAATCACTATGACCGTTACTGATCTCATTACCAAAGACACTTGACTGAGAGAGAGGGGGACGGGGGTGACAGAGAGACAGACAGAGACAGAGGAAGGGTGAGAGGGGAGGGGAAGGGGCAGAGAGAGAGAGAGTGTGTGTGTGTGTGTACGAGCGCGCGCGTGTGTACTGCCGCTGATGTGCGTGTGTAACGAGCGCGCCATCCCAAAAAACTGTGACCCCATCCTGAACGGTTTCTGTTTCAATTTCTCTGAGAGGCGTCACAGCATTCGGACAAATCCATATACGCCGATGTGACGGAGGAGGGTGTCCGGCTATCATCGGAGAACTGTGACACCACTGTTCCTCAGTCAACAGTCAATGGACGTGAGTGAGAGGCCGGCCGGGGACGTCTGTCCAGTCCCAGCAGCCCGCCGCGGAGTACCCGTTCCCCAGTCTCTGTGTTGGGGGCTGACTTCACAAGACACAGCCACACACAGAGAGCCGCTCTGTGTCCCACCATTGACCTCAATAAAAGCATCTCAGTGTTCAGGGGTGGTACAGTCCTTTGTCTCCATCCCAGCTTCCTGTGAGTACGCCCACCCCCCTACCTCTACCTCGCACCCCACTCACACCCACACCCACACCCACCCCGAGAAACTGAGCAAAGGAGCCTAATATCACAGGCTTTTCGGTTGAGTACTGAGCAGGCAGAGGAAAGTCATCATATGTCGGGTCAGGCAGTGAGCAAATCACCTGCTGCTGGGGTAGAACGTGTTAAATCTCCTGCACTAACTCTCCCGGTCCCTTCTCGTGTAAGTTGCTGTGGTGTGGAAGTGGGGGGTGGATCAGTGTGTGTGTGTGTGTGTGTGTGTGTGTATGCGTGCCGTGCCGTGCGCGTGTGTTTGTATGTTTAACGACTTCCTCTTTTAACAAACAAAATTAAACAAAGTCAGTTCAAGTAAATGTGGTTGGGTAATAAGCGGGAGTTTAAAAATCTCCAGCATAGCTGACGGCCCTCTGTTACAACAGATGGTGCAAGATACAGGCTATAGGACTCAATGCGTTCAAATCTCCAGCAAGCGACGTCGTCTCTGAAAAAGTTAATTTAAAGGGGGGGGGGGGAAGAATTTTTTTTAAAAAAGGGGGGGGGGGGGGGGGGGGGGGCGGGTGGATGGGAGCAAGCGTAGTGAAGGAGTTAATTCATCATGTGTCAGCGAGTGTGTCAGTGTGTATGGGGTGGGGTGTTTGCTACACACACACACACACACACATTAAAGTGATATACACACACATGCACACACGCACGCACGCAAGCACACACCGGTGACTCCAACTTTAATCTGGAAACTGAGGAAAAAAAACAACAAAAAACAACCATGTGAACTCAGAACTCAGAACTCATTTAATTGTCGTAAAACCCATCATAAGAATTATGGACACTATAAACTAAACACAACAAGCAAACAAAAAGTAAAAGCAATAAGTTGTGAGCACATGCAGGATATTCCATAAGACACAGTTATGGACTGCGAACTTTAAAGCATTCATATATGTATCATGTGTGTGTGTGGGTGGTGTAGGTGTGGATGCGCGCCGGAGAGAGAGAGAGAGAGAGAGAGAGAGAGGTGGAGGTGCTGCCGGTAAATTATCATTTCCTTCCTTCCACTTTGCTTCTTTCTTTTTGCCGCGGCCTTCCACCCCCATCCCCCCCATCCCTCCCTTCCTTCCACACCCCTCCCCCACCCCCACCCCCCAACACGAAGGCGGTTTGGTTACTGACAGATAGGTAGCGAAAGCGATCAACTACAGGAGGTCGGGGGGTGGGGTGTGTGTGTGTGTGTGTGTGTGGTGGGGGGGGGAGGGTTGGGGGGTGATGCCGATAGCGGCCGGGCGGGGGCGTGTGGGGGATTTGCACGTGCAGTTTTATCAGGAAGCACAAGGGATCATCACACAGTTCGTGTGGTGCTGTCAAAAACTGGTGCACTGAGGAACTCGGGAAGTCGATCAGGATGTTTCATCTGCGCTTGAAGTTACTGTTTTCCTTCCTCCGTCTCTTGGGGAGGGGGGGGGGGGCTGGGGGGGGGGGAGTGAGGGTAAGGGGGGCGTGGGGGGAGAGGGTGGCTGAGGGCCGGGGTGGAGGACTGATATGGAGACCAAGAAGGCTGGAAAGGAGATGGTAATCTGGATACAGGCCAAGGTCGTTTGGCACCGTGATGAACGGGTGTCATGTATAGAAATTATTGGACTTTGAATACGGTTTAAAAAAAACACAAAAAACACACTCTCTCTCTCACACACACACACACACACACACACACACACACACACACACACACAGACGACACATACACACACTCTCTCTCTCTCTCTATTTCTATCTCTCTCACGCACACACAGACACACAGACCACACACACACACACACACACACACACCTTCTACTCCTCACACATCACTCAAGGAGCCAAGCTACTAATACCTACATGACAGTACACCCACACATCTCCACAAGCTCTTTGCCTCCCTTCTCTCTCTCTCTCTCTCTTTTTTCAAACGACTGACTGAGGACCTGCTGTAACACGACCCCTCCCCCCTCCCTCCCCCCATCTCCCCGCTGGAAGAAGAAGGAGGAGGGGGAGGAGGAACGCTCTTTTTGGTGGATAGGGAAGAAAGTGAGGATGGAGGAGGTGGTGGGTGGTGGGGAGGGGAGGGGCGGGGAGTATAGTACTAGTGAAGTGGGTGTAGTGTGGTGAGGACACAGTTCACAGTGAACGCTAAACGATGTGAAACAAGAGAGGCGAGGCCTTCAAGACTCACTTGTGACGGAGAGTAAAACACACAAGCTTTTTATGTATTGAGTATAATTTCAAAATGTAATGTTTAAGATGAGAAAGATCAGTTTAAAGCAAATTAACTCCCCTAGCATTAATTACAGAGTAATTTCCCTTTTTTTTACTATCTGCACCAAAACGTTTGGAAAATAAATAAAACTTCCATGCTTAGCGAAAGAAGTTCCTGTTTGAACAAAAAAATGATAATAATGACTGCTCTTGTTGTTGGGTCAGAATATCAGATCAAAGTGGCAAGTTTAGAGAATACAAAAAATATAAATATAATAGTAAATGCAGTTTGCATATAATTAGGCTTCATTATTTTTTTTTTTTGTGCCCATCCCAGAGGTGCAATATTGTTTTAAACAAGATGACTGGAAAGATCTGAATTTTTCATATTTTTATGCCTAATTTGGTGTCAACTGACAAAGTATTTGCAGAGAAAATGTCAATGTTAAAGTTTACCACGGACACACACACACACACACACACACACACACAGACAACCGAACACCGGGTTAAAACATAGACTCACTTTGTTTACACAAGTGAGTCAAAAAAAGGTTTAGTTGGGACATACGGGGAGAGATTTACAGCAGCGAAGCGGCGTTGGGGTTAAGAGTAGTGGTGACTATATACAGTACCCCTCTTCTCGTCTTTCACAACGTCCCGTCATAATGACTGCTTCAAACAGCTGGCGTGGCGTCCCACAGAATGCAGGGAACGAAGGGCGTCAGTTTCCTGGCACCAAAGAGGAGTCATACTGTCTTTGTATCTCCCATTTCTCTCAGTGCTGCCTCTGTTGGGGACAGATGGTGGTTCTGGCATCTTGGTCTTGGAGGCTGCAGGGTCTTCATAGAGCACGGGGCTGTACTTTGTGCCTGCTTCAGTTCAGCTTCCTCTGTCTTCGTCATCATCATCATCATCTTCTTCATCTTCGTCATCATCATCATCTTCTTCATCATCATCATCATCATCATCATCTTCTTCTTCTTCTTCATCACCACCACTAGATCATCATCATCATCTTCTTCATCATCATCATCACCATCATTATCATCATCTTCTTCTTCTTTTTCATTCTCCTTCATCATCATCATCTTCTTCTTCTTTTCCCCATCAACATAAACATTATCATCATCGTCGTCATCATCATCATTATCTTTTTCTTCTTGTTCTCCATCGTCATCATCATCATCTTCTTCATCTCCATCATAAACAACAACATCATCATCTTCTCCATTCTCCTCCAAGTTTTCCTTCTTCTTCTCCTGTTCCTCCTCCTTCTTCTTGTTGTTCTAATCTGTCCTGTGCTCTGTGAACTGATAGTCACCGGCGGGGCGCCGCCAGCTCGGCTGACAGAACTGTTCACCAGATTCGTCCAGGTCCGTTGTTTTGGTTGTCAGTGTGTCAAAGCATGGGTCTCTCTATGCAAACTTGATTGAAATAAATGGCTCTCCCGGGAGTCCATTCTGCAATGTCGTCAGTCCTTCGCTATTTATTCCTTCTTTTTTTTTTTTCTGTCTTCCCCCTCAGTCAGTCTTCCTCAGTCCTTCAGTTCAACAGCTGCCGCCAGTGTGCCGTCTGCAGTTTAGTTCTAGTCACAGCTGATTCAGCAATACAGCCCTACCATACCATAGCAGTCCCCCACACCAGATCTAACCAGTTGGAGATGGGTGAGGTAAGGGGGCGGGGGGGGGGGGGCAGGGGGGAATGATGGGCGGGGGAGGGGGGTGGTGAGCGGGGAGAGGGGGTGGTGGGGGGCGTGTGGGGGGGTGGGGGGGGGGGGGGGGGGGTAGTTGTGGCTGCCAGGTTGAGGAAGTGAAAGGGGGGAAGAAACTAAAGTTTCACGACGCCAGTGACGATTATACACGAACCTAAAACTGCCTGATGAGATAGACTGCGATTTTGTTGTTGATGTTGTTGTTGTTTTGCTTTTCACCCAGCAAAACAATTGTTCATGTTGACTGTAGTTTTTGTTTGCTCTGACAGACAACACCATCACGCAGTTCAATAGCTGGCTTCTAGTTAAAAGCCTTTTCTGGTTTTCAGTGACACCAGTGGAAAAAGTAAAACACTGAAACAAACAACAACACAAACTGACAAAGAAATATCGGCAACCAACACACTGACAAACAAATACCACAAAGCACACTGACAAACAAACACCACAAAACTCAGTCACAAAGAAATGCTCACAAAAATCCTCCAACGTCTTTAAAACAAAGAGCCGAACAGACGTGAGTACAGCCGCCAAGCAGAAGCGTGTTACTTTCCACAGAACGCAAATTAACTCTCTCCATACGAACGGCGAAAGAGACGACGTTAACAGCGTTTCACCCCAATCACCATCATCAAAATATTGCAAGCGGAACGCTCTTATACTGAAGACGTGAATGTTGACAAAGAATACCACAATTCTTACGACGGAAGCTAAAGGTTGGGTCATTCAGACGCCCACTGGACATCTGAAGGGTCTGTGTAGAGGAGAAGAGAGGACTGGTCGTACTGAGGAGTTAACCTCCTCAGTTCGTTGTGACCGTCCCTCGCATCACACGTGAAGTACAGCCGCCAAGCAGAAGCGTGTTTCTTTCCACAGAACGCAACTTAACCTCCTTCGTTCTGAACGTCCCTCGCATCTCACTTTTTTTTTAACCTGGTCTCAAAACTCATCTCTTCCCTGTCATTGGTTTGGTTGTGGCATGTCAGTCCATCCAAACAGTATATGTCATAATGTGTGGTATGCATGCATGTATGCATAGTGTATGTATGTGGACAGCTCTCTCTCTCTCTCTCTCTGTGTGTGTGTGTGTGTGTGTGTGTGTGTGTGTGACGGTGTGTGTGAGTGCAGTTGGAATTGTACTGATGTATGTGTGTATGTATGTATATGGTACTTTGATGGGTGCATTTTGGTGTCGTGTTTGAGTGTAACATTGATGTAATCATGACTGCGTTTTCAGAACTTGATATTGTCTCTTTTCTGTGTATAGTGCTGTGTAGGCTATGTATCCATTACTAATTATTATTATTTCTTTATATTCTTCTTCTTATTATTGTCATTATCTTCATCATTATTATTGTCAGGAATTGTGGGAGTGTACAGTAACTTGAAGTTCCCAATACAGACACACATAATGTTATGGTCGTTATATGAAATGTGGATGTCTCTATGTTAACACAAAAAATATGGTTGGATAAATAAGCCTTGAAAACATAGTGTGCGTACATGCAGTGTGCCCTTTAAACAACGACAACAAAATTAATGATCGTCGACGAACCTTTCGTCTATAGATGTCAGTCCGTCAACACAATGGGTGACTTGACTGAATCAGGGGAAATAACTTCGCATGAATGTCCGAGCTAAACGGAATGTGAATGGCTGATACCAGTTTCGACGCACCCTGCAGGGCAGAAAGAATACTTTGTCTGTCAGTTTGAAACGATAACGATACGTAGTTTGTTCAGACACACCCTTCCGGAATTGAGTTGCACGAGAGCATTCGGGTATGCGTCTTTCCACAGGCATATTATATACTGTGTTTTCCTTGACAAAATATGTTTGAAATTCCCGGCGGGCTCCTCTCCAGTCTGTACAACTGTTTGCTGCCACCGTATGGTTTCTCAAGGGATGACAAAAAGAGCTAAAATATCATCATCATCATGTGAGGCACATCATCATCATCATCATCATCATGTGAGGCACCCATGTCAGTTAATAATGATAATAATAATGGATACTTATATAGCACACTATCCAGAAATCTGCTCTAGGTGCTTTACAAAAAACGCCCTATTCAGAGAACGATAGCAGCATATTGTATGTTTTCCTGATTATCCGACTGGTTGTCTTAAGAATCGTAACCAATAGTTGTTGTTGTTGTTGTTGTTTTTTTAAATTTGTGTCTTTATATTTTTGCCGTTACCACAATCACTGCGGTGTTGATGGTGCGTGTTGAGCAGTGACGGGCGCCGGCAATAGCCGAGTGGTTAAAGCGTTGGACTGTCAATCTGAGGGTCCCGGGTTCGAATCACGGTAACGGCGCCTGGTGGGTAAAGGGTGGAGATTTTTACGATCTCCCAGGTCAACATATGTGCACACCTGCCAGTGCCTGAACCCCCTTCGTGTGTATGTGCAAGCAGAAGATCAAATACGCACGTTAAAGATCCTGTAATCCCGATGTCAGCATTCGGTGGGTTATGGAAACAAAAACATACCCAGCATGCACACCCCCGAAGACGGAGTATGGCTGCCTACATGGCGGGGTAAAAACGGTCATACACGTAAAAGCCCACTCGTGTACATACGAGTGAACGCAGAAGAAGAAGAAGAAGTGTTGAGCAGTGGCCAAGTTCTCCACTGATAGACTTTAGCATTTGATGTTTTAATTGGGAGACGAAGATATTTATCAGTACGAGCAAAAAGATGAACCCTTTTCCTCTGTTCATATTGTTTATGCCCCCGCTGTGTGTGTGTGTGTGTGTGTGTGTGTGTGTGTGTGTGTGTGTGTGTTAGTGTGCAGTGTGTGTGTGTGTGTGTGTTAGTGTGCAGTGTGTGTGTGTGTGTGTTTGTGTGTGTGTGCGTGAGAGAGAGAGAGAGAGACGGAGAGAGAGAGTGTGTGTGTTAGTGTGCGTCAGTGTGTGTGGTGTCAGTGTTGTGTTGTGTTGTGTGTGTGTGTGTGTGTGTGTAGTAGTGTGTGTGTGTGTGTGTGTAGTGTGTGTGTGTGATGTGTGTGTATGTGTGTTAGTGTGCAGTGTGTGTGTGTGTGTGTGTGTGTGTGAGTGTGAGTGTGTGTGTGTGTGTGTGTGTGTGTGCGTGAGAGAGAGAGAGAGTGTGTGTGTGTGTCTGCGTCAGTGTGTGTGCTGTCAGTGTTGTGTTGTGTGTGTATGTGTGTGTGTTGTGTCAGTTGTGTTGTGTGTATGTGCGTGTGTGTGTATGTATGTGTGCGTGTGTGTGTGTGTGTGTGCGTGTGTATGTGTGTGTGTATGTGTGTGTGTGTGTGTGTGTGTGTGTGCAGTGCGAGTCAGTGTGTGTGTGTGTGTGTGTGTGTGTGTGTGTGTGTGTGTGTGTGTGTGTGTGTGTGTGTTTCAGTGGGAGAGGCAAAGGGCTAGACAGTCATTGCTGAGGGCCCACACACCATAGCATAGTGAGGTCGTTGTTCCCATACCGGTACGGTGGAGACGGAGGGAAAAGCCGGACTGCTGAGAACACTGCCCCCCCCTCACTCACCCACCCCCTTCCCTCCACCACCCTACCCACCCATCCCACATTCCTCTCTACTCCCCATACCCCTCACCTCACCTCTCCCTTCACCACCCCTCGCCCTCTGCCTCCTCTACCCACCCCTCCCACACACACACATCCCCCATCAGTCTCCCCATGATCAGGAAGTTGGTCACACCGCCTGTAATACTGTCCTCAGTTCTGTTGTCTTCATCACATGGCGGGAGTCCTTGGCGCGCGCCCCGGCGTTCGCGCGCACACATACACACACGTACAGTACACATGCACCACCACCACCACCCTACCCCTCCACGCACATACACACTCACACACATACAGACTGGCACAGGCAAGACAAGACAGATTCTTTATTATGGAGGGTAATAGATAAGCAAGTGACATGGGTTTTTTGTTTTGTTTTGTTTTTTTACATCCAGCCCTCACCGTAAAGATGGAATAAAGCTAAAGAAGCGAAAATGAGTTGAAAGAAGAAAAAATTAAAACACGATCAAAATACATCAGTATTTTCCCATTATTCCACCATTTACAGTCATTCTACACAAAGCACAAAAAAGCATAGAGAAAACACACACACACACACACACACACACACTAAATTAAAAAAAATATATAAAGAAACTGAGAGAGAGCGAGCGAGCGAGAGAGAGACATAGACACAGAGAGAGACTGAGTAGTGAGAGAGAGAGAATAATTCACACACACACACACACACACACACACACACACACATGCACACTCAAACATATACAGAAAGAGAGATAGAGAGACAGAGACACAGGGAGATAGATAGATAGATAGAGAGAGAGAGAGAGAGAGAGAGAGAGAGAGAGAGAGAAATAATTCACACACACACACACACACACACACACACACACACTCCAACACACATGCACACTCACACATACAGAAAGAGAGAGACAGAGAGAGAGAGACTCACAACACACACAGTCGCAAACACAGACACACACACACACGCGCGCGCACCACAACACACACTCACACACACACACACACATTACGGATGGTCACGTCTCTCCAGCCCGTCAATGAGGACACAGTACAGCAGTAGAAGGTAGAACTGACAGTCCCCCCCCCCCCCCCCCCCCCCCGCTTTCTAACGGGTCCCCCCCACCCACCACACTCTACTACCACGACCTCACAGAAAGTCCCGTTATGTTAGCTGAGGGAACAGCACTACTGGAGGGCTGACACACCTGTCAACACACACACACACCAAGAGAAGAAAGTGCTGGGGGGTGGGGGGTTGTGGGGGGGATCAAAGAGGAAGGGAGGGGGGCAGGAGATTGGAGGGAATCGAGCAGAATGAATTGGTAGGGGCTCAGGGCGAGTTGTATTGGAGTTAGTGGAGGTATGTGCGGCAGGTAAATTAGGGTTTGGGGGTGGGGGGGGGGGGGGGGGTCAGTGAGGTCAACGTTATTTATAGAGTACAGTCGCAGGGATGGAAAGGTAAACGGGGAGGGGGGTAGGGGGGCGGGTGGTGGGGGAGGGGGGAAGGGTGTGGATTTGGGATTGGTGGGTGGTTGTGTGAAATAGCCTCTGTCATCGCTGAGCAATTCTGTCATCATCAAGTTGGAACGTCGTGTGGCTTCAATTTCCGTGCAACAAACGTATTTGACTCATCAGTATCGGCAGCGATAAGGAAGACACTGATGCAGTTCACTGGCACTCCTACAGTAATATCAGCACTGGTGAATTTTGCGGGTTTTCTCAGTTTGTTGAATTACACAGTCACTGACTCCGGCCATGTTTTTGAAACAGTAACAAACCACATTAACAAGGACGACAACATCTGCAACCACAACGACAGTAACAAGAACCACAACACTTAACAACAACAATACCCACAATCGGACAATGACGACGACGATGACAACACTTAACAACAACAATACCCACAATCGGACAATGACGACGACGATGACAACAACACTCAACAACAACAATACCCACAATCGGACAATGACAACGACGATGACGACAACACTCAACAACAACAATACCCACAATCGGACAATGACAACGACGATGACAACAACACTCAACAACAACAATACCCACAATCGGACAATGACGACGACGATGACGACAACACTCAACAACAACAATACCCACAATCGGACAATGACAACGACGATGACGACAACACTCAACAACAACAATACCCACAATCGGACAATGACAACGACGATGACAACAACACTCAACAACAACAATACCCACAATCGGACAATGACG
>NC_134883.1:48831900-48836900 GCF_041734735.1 Babylonia areolata
TGTGTGTGTGTGTGTGTGTGTGTGTGTGTGTGTGTGTGTGTGCGTGCGCGCGCATGCATTACGACCTCATCACATGATACTCACATCCTATCATGACTTGCCGTAGTTAATGACTTGAACGATTTTCTTCAGTCAACACCCGGCAGTTTCCCTTCTGTTAAGTTCAGTCATGACTTCACCTGTATGACAGAGAAATCACCGTTGTAATGGATGCACGAGGGGGTGGGTGTCGCAGGAGGGGTGCGGGGTGGTGGGGGATGGAGGGTGGGGGGGGGGGAAGCGGGGCGGAGGATTGGAAACACCACAAGTGTGTTCACGGCCTCAGTGTCTCTTTATTACTGTTGGTATAAGGGACTTTACTCCTTCCTGTTATCGGATAAATATATGTTTAGGAGTTACCCCCCATTCAAAGTTTACTGCTGCTGAAAAACTTGCAGTGCTGTTTTTAAAAACAAAAAAACAAAAAAAAAACACCTTGTACAATTCAGGCTGCTCTCTCCCACAGTGCAGCACCACCCAGTGTTTTGTGTGTATCTGCTAGTGGGTTTTTTTTTTTTTTTTACATAATTTTTTCCAAGACAAATACGGTCTTGTTGCACATGGGTTCTTTTACATGGGCAATGTGTTTAAAGCACACCGGACTATCGATTAATTGCCTCATCAAAAAGACTAACACCCAGACCATCACTAAAAGCCTTGTAGTCAATATCCTGCTCCATATACTGTGGGTCTCGAACACCAAACTCAATTCCCAGCGTGAAATATGACCACTGGGCCTCCGCTCACCCTGTGTGTTGGTTTTCCAACCAGAGTGGTGTGTATATACTGACCTTCCAACAGTGCAATACTCAGACACACCATGGTTTGTATACTTGGTGAACTTGTTTTATTTCCATATTGCACAACAAGACATCACCTGTGATAACAATGGACACACCTGACACACATCCGTGACATGCCTGCGCTATATAACTGGGAGACAGGGACAGTGACAGACCACGTGACTGTGACGTCAGGTCAGTGACAATGTGTGTAGCACTGACATGACACGTCTCCAGAGTCAGTGCTGCTTGGTGAGTGTACTACACTCACTGACCAGGGTGTCAATGTCAGTGTCCCATTCGCCGGATTCACAGCGGATGGCTGAGGAAGGGAGACCACCTACCATCTCTGTCCATATTTCATAACAGGAGTTGTCTTCCGACGGTCTCAGTCTTTTGTCAGATCTTGCAAAAACACACGAGTGAAATCAACAGTATATTTCTAAAGCACGCTCCTTATACAGTGTTTGAAATGAGAACTTAGAAATGATTTGAAAACCCAAATGTTTTGTATATAATGGTGTCTGAAAATGTTTATGCAGAATGTACAAGTAAACATGACTATTTAGATATCAGTGCAGTGTCTGAACATACAGATCACATTTCCTTTTTAAATGTCAAAAACAATAGACACACAGTTACTCTTCAACAAGACTGAAATGAATTCACCAAAAAGAATTCATTTCTCCTGGTCTACACGTTTCTCCATAAAAAAACACAACATTTATCATATACTCCTGTATAATCATTAATGTACCAGCACATCACAGATACTAAAAATTAAAATAAATAAAAAGTCATGATTTTACACGTTTAAAAAAATATCTAACTACAAAAATACAGTGTCATAATGATAAAATGGAAAACTGAGAACACGTGAATTTCATGTAGGACAGTAAAATGTAGGGTTAGACAGATTGTAAAAAACAACAACACACACACAAAAAAACAACAAAAATCTGTCATCTCAAAATGTATGTAATGAGACCATCTTAAAAATATCAGAAAGTTTGATAGAACTCCCTGCCTCTCTTTTCCACCAGTACTAAACATGTGGCTATGAACTGCTGGGAATTACACTATGAGTCACACACTCACCACTACTGGCCCCTGAGACATTTACTCAATTCTGATGGATGTGACAAATCTAAAAGTATTTTTCCATTTTTACGCTGCCTGAGCAAGACTTGCATCGGGTCTTTGCTTTATCTACTGCTGACGTTGTAGCAAGGAGAAAAATATCTGACTGGATGCAGTTCTTATCCAACTTTGACTGACCACCATCACTGAAGTACAGTTCTGATGTGGCATTGAATGAGACGTCACTTGGCAAGACTTCAATACTTACTTCCCATTCAGTGATGTCTGAAGATCGTGTGCACAAAATCAATGTCACTTTGACAATAAAGATGTTGACTCTGACAGGTGTATCTTCAAGTACGCATGTCCCAATGCAGGAGTAAATGTTCTTGTAATGACAAAGCAGATCCAATGTCAAACTTCTGGACAGAACTGAAAGTCCTACCAGGTGTTAACTGCACTCATCGCGTTCAATGTCATTAATACATGGATATCTGGTCTGGACTGGGGCATGCCTTTGTACACCAGTCATCTATGTACACATGTTCTTCATCATCGAGGTAAAGAAATACAGATACAGCCAATGACCCTATATACATATGCACAGAGGGTTTTTGATACAACATAGCAGTAGGCATCCTTCAGTCTCAGGAGACTATAGAGTTGTGTCAGGTGATGTTTCTGGCGCAGCATCACTTGTGGCTTAACATCCCTGGCCAATTCGCAAGTGGCACAACCTAGTACACTTGTGCAAATCGACACCCCACATCAACACTCTGCAGTGTATGTACATCCACAACTCTGACCAGTGACATCACGACACAGAGGTCTACAAGGCCAACAACAGTGTGGAGATTGTGGTACAGTGTTGTGGTATAGTGCATGTTGTGTTGCCAACACACCAGGCCAGGACATGTGTCTGAAACATGTCACGAAGACACAGTGACAGACACAGTGACAATGAGACCAGACAGTCACCACTGGCACACTAACCCGCTACAGGCTGATCCTTCACACAACACAAACGCTGGCATCTTGAAGCAGCACCGCTCAGGACTGCCACTGGTGTGCACACACAGGAACAGCAAAACAAACCCCGATACTAGTTTTCAGTTTCTCAAGGAGACGTCACTGCGTTCGGACAATTCCATATATGCTACATCTGCTAGGCAGATGCCTGAACTGCAGCATAACCCAACACACTAGTCAGTTCTTGAGTGCATGCATATCTATTCGTGTAGCTATCAGAGTGGATTTCTTCCACAGAATTTCGCTAGAGGACAACCCTTTTGTTGTACAGGGGTTCTTTTTCACAGTGCCAAGTGCGTGCTGCACACGCGCCCTCAGTTTATCGTCTCGTTCGAATGACTAGACGCTCAGTTTGGTTTTCCAGTCAAACTTGGGAGATAGGGCGGGACAGGGGCTCGAACCCAGACCCCCACAGACACTGTATTGGCAGATAATCGTCTTCAACCGTTCTGCCACCCTGCTCTGCCAGACACAAAGTAAAGGGAAGTCCCAAGATTGTCAGTACTTCTGATGACGCGTGACTGAGTTTGTGTCTATGACGCTTTGGAGATGTACGGGACGTACTGCATGACCATCGACCAAGTCCCTTGAGACTGAATCATTCCAAGAAGAACGGACACACGACAAGAGTGAGAATCGTGTGTGGGAGCTTCACTGAGGTCATCTGCTACAGAGAAGAGTTGTTTCCCTTGATTAACAAATAGTAAAGTGCGGTAACCCTCTCCATTCACAAGGTACACCATTTCAAGACAATGCCGCCTGTGCTGCCGATTCAGCGAGCACACAGGTAAATAAAAGGTACACTGGAACAAATCCACAACCCTGGCCACATTTTGGTGCCCGGAAACCTTGACGATCTGACCAGAAGGTCAACATATGTGCAGACCTGGTAGTGCCTGAACCCCCTTCGTGTGTAAATGCAAGCAGAAGATCAAATACGCACGTTAAAGATCCCATAATCCATGTCAGCGTTCGGTGGGTTATGGAAACAAAAACATACCCAGCATGCACACCCCCGAAAACGGAGTATGGCTGCCTACATGGCGGGGCAAAAAACGGTCATACACGTAAAAGCCCACTCGTGTGCATACAAGTGAACGTGGGATTTGCAGCCCACGAACGAAGAAGAAGAAGAACAGAAGGTATGCCTGTCTCAGTATGCAACAGCAATGCACGTGCGGCACGTGTGATCACAATGTGCTGCATCGGGATGGCCCTCTGAAGGAGTCTGGGGCCCATTACAATTATAGGACAAGACTCCCTTGGACCCCGCAGGATTGTTCACTGACTAGAATCCCTGACACCTTTCTTCTGACATCTTGGCGGAAAAGTTATTTTGTATGTTGTAATTCTTTTTATCACAACAGATTTCTCTGTGTGAAATTCGGGCTGCTCTCCCCAGGGAGAGCGCGTCGCTATACTACAACGCCACCCATTTTTTTTTGGTATTTTTCCTGCATGCAGTTTTATTTGTTTTTCCTATTGACGTGGATTTTTCTACAGAATTTTGCCAGGAACAACCCTTTTGTTGCCATGGGTTCTTTTACGTGCGCTAAGTGCGTGCTGCACACGGGACCTCGGTTTATCGTCTCATCCGAATGACTAGCGTCCAGACCGCCACTCAAGGTCTAGTGGAGGGGGGGAGAAAATATCGGCGGCTGAGCCGTGATTCGAACCAGCGCGCTCAGATTCTCTCGCTTTCTAGGCGGACGCGTTACCTCTAATGAGGCCATCACTCCACTGAGTTAAGACGCCAATACAGGATCCGTGAGGGTGTTGGTTCGATTCCCGCCCTCGCCCTTTCTCCCAAGTTTGACTCACTGGAAAAATCAGGCTGAGCGTCTAGCCATTCGTATGAAACGATAAACCAAGGTCCCGTGTGCAGCTCGCACTTTGAGCACTGAAAAAGGACCCATGGCAACATGTGTTGTTGTCTTCTGGCAATAATTCTGGAGAAGAAATCAACTCAAGATAGGTACACATAAATTATGCACACACTCAAGGACTCACAAGCGCGTAAGGTTATGCACTGCTGCTGTCAGTCATCTGTCTAGCAGATGCTGTGCAGCG
>NC_134883.1:48839400-48841900 GCF_041734735.1 Babylonia areolata
ACACACACACACAAACACACACACGAAAAAAACAAAACAAAAAAACAAAACAAACCCACCCACAAAAACAACCAAAACCAAAAGCTTCTATTATGCATCAGAAAATCTTCATTCACCTATCAAGAAGTCGAACACATCAAGCTGAAACAGAGACGGGAAAGGCACAGAGACTTACGGAGCTATGTGTGGGTGTCAAGTCGGAGGGCGGCAAGGTTGGGTCAATGACCTGCTCTTTGACCCTGGCCCCCACAACGGCCAGGATGGCCGTGACGGCGATCTGCCAGGCCGTGGCCATGTCGGCCGTGAACTGCTCCCCAAGGCCGTCGGCCAGAAAACGGCCAAAAACGTCCAGTAGTTCCTGCAACACGGCACAGTGTGTGTGTGTGAATGTGTTATGTTGGGGGAAAAAACGGAAAAGAAAAGAAAGGTAGTAATGCTAATTCCACTACCGTCTGGAAATAAGAATCCGTTTCGTTTCACTCTCTGTGTGAACTCCACAGTCACTGTATTGTATTGTATTGTATTGTATTGTGTTGTGTTGTGTAGTGTGGCGTACTGCAATGCAGTGTAATATATTGCAGTGTAATGCAGTACAGTGCACTTCAGTGTAGTGTAGTGTATCGCAGTATAGCGTAGTGTACTGGAGTGTAGTGCAGTGCAGTGCAGTCCACTGTAATGTAGTCAGTGTAGCGTTGTACTGTCGCGTCGTGCAACGCCATTTGTCTCATTGCATTGAACAGTCCTGAACAACCTGCTGTCACAACAGATTTCTCTGTCAGTATGAAATTCGGGCTGCTCCTCCCGAGTAGAGCCCGTCGCCACATTCAAACAACTTCACCCACATATTATTTTCTCTGTCTGTAAGCGAACTTCTCTACCCATCCAAGCGGACGTGTCTACACAGATGACCAACACGCAGACAGACCCCCAAGATCAGCACTTGTGGAGATGACTCACTGTGAACTGGGAAGCTCTGATACTCCTGGTCAAGTGACTGTCCACTGTCTTGTGCAGGACGCTGACCAGCACGTGAGAATCGTCGATGCTGTCCACTATGGTGGTCAGGGCCCGCATCACCCTCATGGCGTGCTGCTCCAGACCTGGGTGATGACGTAATTCCGACAGGCTGACGTCACGGAACTCCGTGAAAGAGTCCTGGTTGTGTGGGTAGTCCTCAAAGAATCTGGGGGCACAAGCAAGCACGCACGCATACAGACATTACATCAGCATAGTTCTACATAAACTCACACCCACACACGTACACACACACACACACACACACACACACACACAAGAGCGGGTGCATACAGACATAACATCAGCACAGTCCAACATAAATTCACACCCACCAACACACACGCGCGCGCGCACTACACACTGTGACATGGTTGATCAGTGTCCACGAGTGAGTCTGTAGTGTCCCGTGCCACCCCCCTCACACTGATGACGACTGATCTGGTGATAAGAACGATGACGGTCACTAACAATGACCATAATAAGGACTGATGACGACGATGATTCACGATGACTAAGAGGATGCCGATGACTAACGATGAGAATGGCGATGACTGACGATGATGATGACAATCATGACAATCAATGACGATAAGGATGACGATTACCAACAGATGGTGATGACTAACGATGACAATGACTATCGATAGGAATGGCGATGACAATTGATGACGACGGCGAAGACTGACGATGACGATGGTGATTACTAACAATGAGGATGGTGATTACTAACAATGAGGATGGTGATTACTAACAATGAGGATGACGATGACTAAAGATTAGGATGGTGATTACTAACAATGAGGATGGTGATTACTAACAATGAGGATGGTGATTACTAACAATGAGGATGACGATGACTAAAGATTAGGATGGTGATTACTAACAATGAGGATGACGATGACTAACGATGAGGGCGGCGATGACTGAGAACGACGAGGGTGGCGATGATTAATGAGGGCAATAACGAACGATGAGGAAGGTGATGATTAACGATGAGGATGGCGATGACTAACGATGCGGATGACTATGGATGAGTGTGGTGACGACTGAGGAGCAATGAGGGTGGCGACGACTACCGATGAGGATGGCGAGGGGGATGACGGTGGCCCCGCGGCCTGACCTGATCATGAAGTTGGTGCCGTTGCCCTGAAGGTCCTGGCTGACGAGGGCCCAGCTGTGGCGGATGGCGTGTCGGTCCTGGGCGCTCAGCCCCGTCACGGCGTCACGCCCATCGTCACCGGACACTGCCGGCACTCCGCTCACACTGCCCGCCTGGTCCGTGTCCAGCACGTGAGGCCCGCTGTGTCACACACACATAGACACATTCACGCACGCACACGCACACAAACACACATAAATATAATCATGATCCACCACATCTCTGATATAAGATTATACGGAAACTTATACAGTAAAGGAAGTTCAGAGGCACTGGCAGTTCTGCACATCTGCTGACCTGGGAGATCGAAAAAATCTCCATCCT
>NC_134883.1:48849400-48856900 GCF_041734735.1 Babylonia areolata
GAGTAGGCAGTGTTTGTACAGAAAGTAATTCTGTTTGGCCTGAATACAATTTGGGCAATATACAGCAAGTTACTCTGGTAGGCTCAAACAGACTGGGCAATGGACAGAAAGTGACTTTTGTAGGCCCAAATACAGTTTGGATATTGTATAGGAAATAACTCTAGTAGGCCCAAACAGAGTTTGGGCAGTAGGGGGAAAGTAACTCTGGTAGGCCCAATACGTTCGGGCAGAGTATTCTACACTTATCTTCATCACCGAACTGCAAACACGTCTTTCACCTCATCTGTAAATCACTCTCTAGCGGTTGTGACGTGCAGCTTCTCTTTAAGGCAGACCTTGACCTTCCAGGCAACAGTGACCGTGCTACTTGAGGTCCGTGAGGGGAGGAGGAGGGGGGTACGAAGGGGAGGTGTGTGTGTGTGTGTGTGGGGGGGGGGGGGGGGGTCCTAAGTGGATTGGCAGGAACGGGGGTAAAGGAGGTTATCACGTTATCGGCGGTTAATGAAGTCACTAATGAGGTCAGTAGCGAGGTCATCAATATGAAGGCCTGTGTGACAGAGGTCGCGGGGTAACACTTGTCAGTCAGCCTGCAGCGAAACCACTGAGATGTCTGCGGAGACCTACGTGCTATGTTCAAGTGGACGTGTCAGTGTGCAGAACACGTGCCACTTAGTGCATTTAGTTTGTCTTCTGCGTAGCATTCATTTCTGTTTTGTATTTGACATGTTACTGTGATACGACAATAGGCAATGTGCGAATTACTGGTGATAATAAGCCATTATTTGATTAGATTAGTTCTCGGCCTAAAATACGGGACTACATCCCCTCTCTCTCTCTCTCTGTCACACACACACACACACACACACACACACACACACACACACTGTAAAGGAAAACTAAGGAAAACTATCACAAGGCATTCATTCTCTCTCTCTCTCTCTCTCTCTCTCTCTCTCGCACACGTACACACACACACACACACACTGTAAAGGAAAAAGACCACAAGGCATATCCATTCTCTCTCTCTCTCCGCTCTCTCTCGAACACACACACACACACAGAACGCAAGACCACAAAGCAGGGGCGAAGAAGAAGTTGTATTGGTCTCCCCTTGGTCAGACAACAGGTGCCCCCCACAGTGCTTCCCCCAATCCAGCTGTCACCTCACCACTCCACGCGAAGTCCCCCTGTCCACTGCTCCCCAGTGACCGACCGGGCCACGCCACACCGTGCTCACACACACACCAACGTCCAGCAGTTCTTGGCCTCTATGGTTCAGATAACAAGCTCAGCCGCCCTCGAGGGCCCCCAGTAGCACGAGCGATAATCGAGGACCTCCTGGGACGAAAAAACTTGCTCTCACGTGGCTTTGCGCACGGTATCACCGTTTTGTCGGATCAGTGTGGCCGTAACCCCCCACAGGCAGCCCTGAGGTGATCCACGTTGATAAACAAAGAGTACACTGAGGGATCAAAGGTTTAGAAGAAGAAGGGGAATATATACCCCCCCTTCACACACACACCAGCCTTAAGGCCCTGTGTGGTCTGTGGTCGGCTGGACTGAGGCACAGCTGGACAGCCAAGGTAGATAACCCCCGCCTCCACTCAACCCCCCTCCCCACACCCCACCTCTCTCTCTCTCTCAGGATTCAGAGACAGAACATTCCTGCAAATCATGTTTTGCGTCTTGTCATTCAGATGAGACGACAAACCGGGGGTCCCGTGTGCAGCACGCAATTGGCACACTGAAAAAGAACCCATGGCAACAGAAGTGCTGTCATCTGGCAAAATTCTGTAGAAGAAATCCACTCTGATACTGAGGCATAAAAATATATGTCCATACACTCCAGGCCTGACAAAGCGCGTTGAGTTATGCTGCTTGTCAGGCATCTGTCTAACAGATGTGATGCAGTGTATATGGAACTGTCCGAATGCAGTGAAACCTCCTTGAGAAACTGAAACTGAAAACTGCTGAAGAATAAGCAATGAATATAAGTTTCAGTTTCAGTAGCTCAAGGAGGCGTCACTACGTTCGGACAAATCCATATACGCTACACCACATCTGCCAAGCAGATGCCTGACCAGCAGCGTAACCCAACGCGCTTAGTCAGGCCTTGAGAAAAAAAAGGTGAATAAATAATAGATAAGCTTAAATAAATAAATAAATAATAATTATAATATAAAAAAGGTAGTAATAATAATAATAATAATAAAATAATAATAATAAATAAATAAACAGCTTGGAAGGGACATAAACACTATAATGAGGTATAAGGAGAAGACTGACGGTCCCGGGTGAGTTAATGGAATGATCCACCATTCCCTCTCCATTCCTGATGACCCAGTTTGATCCATTGACCTGTATTGGTGGAAACACAATATATCTCAGTGGTCACATCCCGGAACACACTTTAAGCCCAGGTTGACACAGGCGATCCTCCTCCTCTTTCTTCTTCCTCGTTCGCCTCCCTTTAGATGAGAACCCCGGTGCCCTCGATGAAGGCTGCCGTCCGTCGCAGCTCCTCGAGGGTGCCGTACAGTTTGGCTTTTACTGCCTGCTGTCGGTGTTGGCCAGTACTTCCTCCTGGATGCTGCATGCGTCCTACAGTCTTGAAGGATGTGGTCGGTTGTCATTGGTCCCTCACCACAAGGGCACTCTCCACTCTGTCCAATGCCAAATTTTGTGTGCATGTGGTGGAGCAGACGGTTTTGTCCAGTCCTCAGGCGGAAGATCTTGACCTGTTCCGTCGTTCCAGCAAATGGTATCTGTCTTCTGGGTTATATTTGGGGTGCTGGAGGCGCCACTTTATTCCTTGCTCTGCCTGACTGTCTTGATTTCATCGTATGACACCAGTTTGTTGGCCTGCTCCTTCTGTGCACCGTCTTTTGCCAGAATGTCCGCTTTTTCGTTGCCTCTGATGCCACAGTGCGCTGGTACCCATTGTATCACCACTTTCTCCCCTCTGGCACTCAGGGCAACAAGGGCTGAAGTGAGATGGTTCTGTTCTTTGCAGCGGGAGTTCTTGTTCTCCTCCTCCAATCCTTCCACACTGTGAACCCACAAAGGAGGGACTAGTGTTATCACTCACTTACTTAATCACTGCCCCTTTATGCCCCTCCGGCATTTAGGACAGCAACGAGGTGTTATCAGGACATAACTCGTTTTTCCTGGTTTCCTCAACCGATGTCACCGTGTGCCCAGGACCCCCGCGGCGCTGTCCGGCACAGTGTGAGTGCTGTATGATTGACAGGGCCCCATTAGGCTATCGGCTGAAGCTCGGTGTTTGTGTCAGCGGGTTTGGGAGACGGGGCGGAGAGTGGGAAATGCCAGGGAACAGAAAGGTCATACGGCGTCAAGGGTGACGTCATTAAGGCCCCCGCAAAGGTTCGTGACGTACCTTGGTTGGTGCGTCAGTGTCTGTTTCTGAGTGAAATTCTGACCGGCGGCGTGTGTGTGAAGCGGCGGGATAAACTGTTCCTCTTCTCTGATGCCTCTTTGCTTTTGGTAAAAAAATCCCACCCCCCTCCCCCCACCCCCGTCAACTCTTCCATCATCATGACTACCTTGCTGGTCCATTCACCTTTACATATTATTTAGAAAGCCTTGAATATTTCTTTTTTGTCTTTTTTTCTCGACTTGATAACTGTCTTTTTGGGAGGTTGGGGAGGGGAGGAGGGGGCGTTCAGGACGTTAGTTGCCGTTTGGCATGGATTTGTTTTCTGGTTCGTTCTCTCTCTTTCTCTCTTAATCCTCTGACGAAAGAGAAAAGTCCGAATGATCATTCAGAAGCATGTCTTTTAATTAGGTTTATCAGCATGAATATGACTGTCATTGTGCCTGATATTCTTTCCCAGTTTTTTCCCCATGTTTTTTTCAGATTCAGTATCTGGTTTTTCAGGCCCTGAAAAATGGCCCTATGGGATTAGCCGTCCAACGCGAGAAAACAAACCTCTCCAAACGTCTGTGAGACTGTCATGTTAGCGACCCTCGGCTGGTGTGCGGGTGAGGTGTCATCCAACACAAACCCATTTCCACAAATCGGACTGGGTCTGTGGCGGCACTCCACACCACTCCATTCCCTGTACCCCCTCCCCCACACCCAACCTGTCAGTTGGCCCCTATCCAAACGGGCCAGTCCATTGACGTCACAGTGTTGACCAGAGGGGTGAGGGTGGATGGGGGAGAGGGGGGGGGAGCTACCCGGGGTGTAAGTACCCTTCTCCATTCCTGCCCACGCGCACGTACTGTGTGCATACCCACTCCAGGTGAAGAGCCGACCTGTCCCCAGTCCTCCCCAGGCATTCACCCCACAAGGAGGTGTGCTGGAGTACAGTACAGGTCAACCAGTCACCCTCAGCGGCTCCTTTTTCTCCCCGGCACGTGCGACTCGTAAAGAAAACGTGGCCCCCACCATGGTGACAAGTCCCTGTGTCAATGTTTGTGTGGAAACGATCCGACCTTTCCGCTCGCCGCGTCCGCACTTGCCTGTGGTCAATACACGTACACAGGAAATGCTCCTGGTGGGTTGATGCCAGAGCGCGATGTACATCCAATATTGTATAAAGGTTTCGTGTTAATAAAAATTATTCAGTTCCACTCCACTGACTGGATCTTGACCAGTACAATCATCACCTTACGACAGAATGGTGTGTGTAGCTTGCTAATGAATATTTGTCATGCTTAATACAAGTGTTTCGATGTTTGTCGTGCGTAACCGGAGAGTCTGGATGTTTGTCATGATGGATGTGTGGTGTTTTGCCATGAGTGATAAGTGTCTGGTTGTTGGTTATCATAATTGTCTTGATTGTTGTCATGATACGTGTGTGGATTTTTGTCATGCGTGACCAAAAAAAGTCTGGACGTCTATCATGTTGCTTGGATTTTTGTCACGTTTAATCAAAGTGTCCGGATTTTTGTCATATAAGGCGGACATTTTTGTGGCATGTGTTATGGGACTGAATGGCATGATGTGTCCAAGTGATAGAGAAAGGGAAAAAACAGGGACTGCGCGACTGAATTTGGTGGATGCATCTGCAGTTTTGTTTCAAACCAATCATGTGTGCAAAATGTTTTGAGCGGAGCTGCACATGACGAGTTTTACTTCAAAATCAACAACAACAGCAAAGCTTCTTCTTAGACATGTAGGAAGGCACAACCTGAAAGCGAGAATTGAACCCAAGCCCCGTGGGAAGGTGGGAAGCCTTCAGGACACGACAGTGTGCACACAGACAGCACCCTGTCGTCACGTGCCGGACAAATCACGTGACGCTCACACTGACCGCTCGTCAACACATACACAGTGTCGGCACTGTCACGTGGACCCTCGGATTCTCCTCGTCACTCTTTGAACCACGTGAATTTGACCGTCGAAGAGACGACCTTCTTTCTATCCACGTAAAGAAGAAGAAAAATGAGGAGACGGAGCAGGAGGAGGAGCAAGACGACGACGATCAGAAGAAGAAGAAGAAAGAAGAAGAAGAAGAAGAACAAGAAATGACAGCAGAATGGATGACCGTCAAACAGAAACAACAACAAACTAAATACAATGAGAAGTATAAAAAACAACAACAACAACAACAACAACAAAAACGGAAGGAGAAAAATAAAAGTGACATTAAATATTCTTTCATTATAAACGAAAGTGACGAAAGGCGAGTGGACATTTCACTTTATTCAGTCTAGACGAGTTTATGGGCAACAGCGGCAACCTACACACTTGAGCCAGGCAATAGAATGAAGGACGCCAGACACAGCAGTAAAAATAATGGTGCCGCTACGTGCAGACCCACAGGTGTGTAGAGAAGCGTCTGTTCACCTGCCATCCTTACCACACTACAGGTGTGTAAAGCAGCCTCTGGTTATCTACCTTGCTTGGTTATCTACCTTCCTTATCACACTACAGGAACGTACATCAGCCTTTGTTTACCTGCCATCCTTAACTCACTACAGGTACGTAGAGCAGCCTGTTTTAGTGTTTACCTACCATCCTTACCTCACTACAGGTACGTAGAGCAGTCTGTTTACCTACCATCCTTACCACATTACAGGTATATAGAGCAACCTGTCCACCTACCATCCTTACCACATTACAGGTATTAGAGCAGCCGTTTACCTACCATCCTTACCACATTACAGGTATGTAG
The DNA here is from genome assembly GCF_041734735.1 of Babylonia areolata. Classification (NCBI taxonomy): domain Eukaryota; kingdom Metazoa; phylum Mollusca; class Gastropoda; order Neogastropoda; family Buccinidae; genus Babylonia; species Babylonia areolata. Next base: position 48,855,544 of record NC_134883.1, read on the forward strand.
AGCAGCCTGTTTACCTACCATCCTTACCACATTACAGGTATGTAGAGCAGCCTGTTTACCTACCATCCTTAAAACACTACAGGTATGCAGAGCAGCCACTGTTTACCTACCATCCTTACCACATTACAGGTATACAGAGCAGCCTGTTTACTTACCATCCTTACCTCACTACAGGTATGTAGAGCAGCCTGTTCACCTACCATCCTTACCACATTACAGGTATGTAGAGCAACCTGTCCACCTACCATCCTTACCACATTACAGGTATTAGAGCAGCCGTTTACCTACCATCCTTACCACATTACAGGTATGTAGAGCAGCCTGCTTACCTACCATCCTTACCACATTACAGGTATGTAGAGCAGCCTGTTTACCTACCATCCTTACCACATTACAGGTATGTAGAGCAGCCTGTTTACCTACCATCCTTACCTCACTACAGGTATGTAGAGCAGCCTGTTTACCTACCATCCTTACCACATTACAGGTATGTAGAGCAGCCACTGTTGACCTACCATCCTTACAACTTTACAGGTATGTAGAGCAGCCTGTTTACCTACCTCCCTTACCACATTACAGGTATGTAGAGCAGCCTGTTTACCTGCCATCCTTACAACACTACAGGTATGTAGAGCAGCCACTCTTTATCTACCGCCCTTACCACATTACAGGTATTAAAACATCCTATGTTTTTCTACCATCTTTACCACACTACATGTATGCAGACCAGCCTGTTGATCTACCATTATTATCATAACAGGTATGTGGAGCACCCTGTCTTTATCTACCATTTTTCTGCATTGGCCTTTGTTCTGAACAATTGTTGATACATCTCCGTGGTACCTGACGTCAGCCTGTAATGGCTGTATAGGCAAACAGTTGTTATACGTCTCAGTGATTCTCCATCACGAGAAAACAATGGCCGGGCAACGATCTCTTTGTGAGTTTGTTCTTGTTCATGTCGCTTATAGTCCAGCCGACCGTCTTTGTGAATTTGGAGAGAAATAGCTTCTGTCAGACTGACAGGCAGATATCCCAGGCTAAATGCAGTCTGTTCCCCTGCACGGCTGGATAGGGAGTGATCTGTCACACTGTTGAATTCAAAGTCAGGTTCTTTCAAAGCACCATTCCATTGGCCTGTATGTTATGGTGTGTCTTCAAAGCCATGAAACTAACGTACACCTAAAACAATTAAAAGTGCTGTAAACACACACACACACACACACACACACACACACGCGCGCGCGCGCGCGCACACACACACACACACACACACACACACTGACACACACACAGAATTAAGAATGCGTACCCCCCCCCCCCAAAAAAAAACAAATTAAAAAAGGGAAAAAAAATC
>NC_134883.1:48869400-48879400 GCF_041734735.1 Babylonia areolata
TGTCTTCAGAGCAGACAGACAGATGAAAATTAATATTTTACCAGTAGGTTATACAGAGGATGCGGCATGGAATAATCGATCAGGCGTTGGACTTGTAATGCAGTGTTCACCAATGGTGGATCAACCCTCCCCCCCTCTCCCCGATTCCCCACGATGTTGTGCTGTGCCCTCAGGGAAGGGCACTTTACTCAGATTGTTAGGTGTTGTGCCCTCAGGGAAGGGCATTTTACTCAGATTGTTAGGTGTTGTGCCCTCAGGGAAGGGCACTTTACTCAGATTGTTAGGTGTTGTGTTGTGCCCTCAGGGAAGGGCACTTTACTCAGATTGTTAGGTGTTGAGCTGTGCCCTCAGGGAAGGGCACTTTACTCAGATTGTTAGGTGTTGTGCTGTGCCCTCAGGGAAGGGCACTTTACTCAGATTGTTAGGTGTTGTGCTGTGCCCTCAGGGAAGGGCACTTTACTCAGATTGTTAGGTGTTGTGTTGTGCCCTCAGGGAAGGGCACTTTACTCAGATTATTCTCAATCCACCCAAATAGTGTGAATGGCCACCTGATGTTAGCTGGGGAAGGTTAACACGGCAGAAGGAGAGGATTGGGCCCTTACCTTCCAATGCCCAACCCTAGATATGTGGAGTGATGGCCTAGAGTTAACGTGTCCACCTAGGAAGCGAGAGAATCTGAGCGCACTGGTTTGAATCACGGCTCAACCGCCGTCAGAAACAAAGAGAGTGGTAGAAAAGAGGAAATTTCTAGCACAGAATTTCCAGAAGGCAGGGATGCTGGTTATACTGAAAGCCCTCCCCCCCCCAACCCCCTCCTCAGATCTCCACAGAGGGGAAGGGAGGAAGGGATGGGGGGGGGGGGAGGAGGAGGGGTGAAGGGGGGAGGGGGTGTAAAAGGGTTTAGGCTTTGGGACCTTTAACTTTTCTACACCTGATGTTATGACCTAAGACAAACGGCACACACACACACACACACACACACACACACACACACACACACACACACACACACACACACACACAAACACACAGGTGGAAAACATTCGTTCAGTGACAGTTTATTTGTCTCCATTAAATGTCAGTGAAACACAACTGATTATCACAGACACTCTACACAGGATAATAATAATAATCATAGTCATAATCATGATAATATTGCAAGTGCACATGGAAATGCAAACTTGCCTTTGCGGCAGACATATATATATATATATATATATATATATATATATATATATATATATATATATATAAAGAAGACACAAGAGAACATAATCACAACTCAGTTGAAAAGGAGTACAGTACAGGGCAACATTTGGCAAATAACAATCAGTCCTTCACAGCGAGAAAATACGCTGTTAACCCTTTCATCGCCAAGCTCGCATTTATGCACAGGCGTGGTAGAGGACCCATGTCACTGAAAGGTGACCATTCATTGGTCTGTTATACATGAACCTACTGCTCTTAATGTTCGGTGGTAGGATAGGCCATATTCTCTATACATCACAGGGGGAATCCCGAACTATTCTTAGCCACTATCTTTACTGTGTTTATAGCACAAGGGAATTTGGTACTCTAAATTGACTGGCGGTGAAAGGGTTAAAAGCAAACGCACCAAAAACACACACACACACAAATCCTCAAAAGTGACGTGGCTGATTAGGATAGTGGGGGCCTGGTGGTTTTTTTGTTTTTTGTTGTTGTTGTTGTTTTCTTCTTCTTCTCCTGCCACTGGGAAGCATTCCAGACTGTTTAGATCTGACATTAGCATCAGTACCTTATCAACAGCACCCACCCTGACAGCCAACACACTCCGGAAAGAATGTGATTTGCAAAGTTGTGAGTGTGCGAGGAGTTGGGGGGGGGGGGGGGGGTAGTGGTAGTATGAGTGTTTGCGTGCCTGTATGTGCATGCCCCTGCCTCCCTTCTGTGTGTGTGTGTGCGACTGTGTGTGTGTGTGTGTGTGCATGTGTGTGTATGCGACTGTGTGTGTGTGTGGCGTTGGTAGTATGAGTGTTTGCGTGCCTGTATGTGCATGCCCCCCCCCTTCTCTCTCTCTGTGTGTGTGTGTGTGTGTGTGTGTGTGTGTGTGTGTGTGTGTGTGTGTGTGTGCGCGCGACTGTGTTTGTGCATGTGTGTGTGTGAGAGAGAGAGAGCGAGAGAGAGAGAAGAGAGAGAGAGAGGCAGGGAGGGGCCGAGAGAAAGTGGGTGAGATGAAAAAAGGCAAAAAGAAAACAGAGAGAGGCAGAGACAGGGACAAGAACCAATCATACGGACAGCACAGCATTCATTCATTTTCTGTGTCATGGGGTTTTAAAGTAGAGAGAGAGAGGGGGGGAGAGAGAGACAGAGAGAAGGTGTGACTGGGAAGAGAGAGACACACACACACACACACACAGACATAGACAGAAAGAGAAATGGAGAGAGAGAGAGAGAGAGAGAGAGAGAGACCGAGAGAAAAAAACACAGAGAGACAGAGTGAGAGACAGTGAGAGAACAGTCTTCAAGGTGTGTGTGTGTGTGTGTGTGTGTGTGTGCATGTGTGTGTGTGTGTGCATATATATGTGTGTGTGTGTGTGTGTGTGTGTGTGTGTGTGTGTGTGTGTGTGTGTGCAAGCCATAGATGCAATTCACTGGGGTAATACACACCTACCTACCTACAAAACAACTAAGAAATGGAGAGAAAACAAGACAAACAGTTCTGTAAATAGAAATGATTTTTGCGAAGATGTAGAACTAAAGAAAAGGACAACAGCCAAACGATAGGAGGAGAAGGGCGAGAGTGGAATGGAACAAGACGTCAGTTTCAGTTTCAGTTTCAGGTTCAGTTTTCTCAAGATGCTGTCACTGCATTCTAACAAATCCACAGATGCCACACGACATCTGCTTGCAGATGCCTGACCACCAGCGTGCTTTTGTCAGGCCTTGAGGGCATGCATATATCAATATTTTGTGTACCTCTCAGAGTGGATTCCTTCCACAGAGGATAACACTTTTGTTGCCATGGGTTCTTTTTCTGTGTGCCACCACATGTGTGCTGCACACGGGACCTCAGCTTATCGTTTCATCTGATTGATGGAGACACCCATTTTGATTTTCCAGTCAACACTGGGAGAAAGGGCTAAAGCAGGAATCTTCTTCTTCTGCGTTCACTCGTATGCACACGAGTGGGCTTTTACGTGTATGACCGTTTTTACCCCGCCATGTAGGCAGCCATACTCCGTTTTCGGGGGTGTGCATGCTGGGTATGTTCTTGTTTCCATAACCCACCGAACGCTGACATGGATTACAGGATCTTTAACGTGCGTATTTGATCTTCTGCTTGCATTTACACACGAAGGGGGTTCAGGCACTAGCAGGTCTGCACGTATGTCGACCTGGGAGATCGTAAAAATCTCCACCCTTTACCCACCAGGCGCCGTCACCGTGATTCGAACCCGGGACCCTCAGATTGACAGCCCAACGCTTTAACCACTCGGCTATTGCGCCCGTCTAGCAGGAATCAAACCCACAGACCCTCACGGACACTGCGTTGGCAGATATGTGTCTTAACCATTCTGCCACAGGTGGGTGGGTAAGCAGTGATGTGAACCCTACATGACCAAACCTGCTGGTCTCACTGAATGTAGCTCTTCCAGTTTTCAGATTCCAGTTTCAGTTTCGCAAGGAGGCATCGCTGCATTCTGAAATACCCCAATTATGTATATCATTCTCTTCACCGCATCTCCTTGGCCAGATGATATAACCCAACATGCTAGCTGGGCCTTGAATGCATGTGTGTGTATTTGTCTCTTCCGAATACCCCCGAAAGCGGAGTATGGCTGCCTTGATGGCGGGGTGAAAACGGTCATACATGTAAAAAAGCCCACTCATGAACATACGAGTGAACGTGGGAGTTGCAGCCTACAAACGAAGAAGAAGAAAAGTCTCTTCTGAATGACTAGATAAGTTTGATTTTCCAGTCAAAACCTTGAGAGAGGAGGGCGAGACCTAGATTTGAACCCAAACCCTCACAGACCCTGTGTTGGCAAGGAAAGTGTCGTAACTCTCTCCATACGAACGGCGAAAGAGACGACGTTAACAGCGTTTCACCCCAATTACCACCATCAAAATATTGCAAGCGGAAGGCTCTTATACTGAAGAGGTGAATGTTGACAAAGAATACCACAATTCTGACGACGGAAGCTAAAGGTTGGGTCATTCAGACACCCACTAGACATCCGAGGGGTCTGTGTAGAGGAGAAGAGAGGGCTGGCCGTACTGAGTGAGTTAATCAACCTGCCACACTGAACACTGTGCTGCAGCTATTTCTTCAGTCTGCCTTGGAATGCATCACACACACACACACACACACACACACACGCACACACACACATACACTTGTGTGTTCTGTGTTCACTGGCCCCTGTGATGATATAACTTTGACAATCTCTCTCTCACAGTGGAAAAAAACAAACCAAAAGCAAACAAAAAAACACACTTGTGATAAAACAGAATGAACAAACCAAAAGGAACATCTCAGCTACACGACAAAATCAACCAATACTGGAGGGAAGTTACACAGCAAATGTTGAAAACCAAACCACAAGTCCACAAACACAATGCAAAACAAAAGAGTATTGTCTTCACAGTGTCCAAACTTCTCACAAGCTTTACACAGAAAAGCAAAATAGTGGGGGTGGAAATACAAATCAGCTAAAAGAATCTCTCAAACAAAATCAAGGATCCGCGCACAAAGTAAAAAAAATCTTCTTCTTCTTCTGTAACTCTGTAAGATGAAGGGAAATATTGATGATGGTGATACTATGTCCATATTCTTCTGTAACTCTGTCAGACGAAGGGAAATATTGATGATGGTGATACCATGTCCATATTCTTCCGTAACTCTGTCAGATGAAGGGAAATATTGATGATGGTGATACCATGTCCATATTCTTCCGTAACTCTGTCAGATGAAGGGAAATATTGATGATGGTGATACCATGTCCATATTCTTCCGTAGCTCTGTGATAAGTGTTTGGGGTGCCCATACAGAAGAACTGCTCACCAGTGTTTCAGGTCTTCAGTACAGCGTCCCCAGTGACTCTACACTACACAAGGAAGATCTGTTTCATCAAAAAAAAAAAAAAAAAAAAAAAAAAAAAAGGTCAGTCAAAGACAGGCTGGACAGAACGGGAGGATGTCCAGTAGAGCTGACCATGGCACACGATGACGACTGGATGTACTCCACAGGGCTACCAGCCTCTCTGTCTCACACACTGACAGAACACTGGTTTCCACTTCCATGGGGGAACCTACTGTTACCCAACTACAGCTACAGAAGTATCCATATCATAAGTATCCGTATCATCCATGCCACACAGTGTGACACAGCGACACTCAATTACACGCCCACTTTTGATTGGTTCTCCACCAGTGTCAAGGTCACATGATTGGTTCTCCATCAATGTCAAGGTCAGGTGATTGTTTCTCCTTCAATGTCAAGGTCACATGATTAGTTCTCCATCAATGTCAAGGTAACTGGATTGGTTCTCCATCAGTGTCAAGGTCACGACACAGCAAAACTGACAAAGACATTCATTTTCGAGTGGTTCTCCACTAATGTCAAGGTCACGTGCCCCACAACTGTTTGCCCCACAGCCGTGATCACTGGATTCAGTCAGGACACCGATGGGTGCAACAGCCAAGCGGTTAAAACATTGGACTTTCTTCTTCTTCTTCTTCTGCGTTCACTCGTATGCACATGAGTGGGCTTTTACGTGTATGACCGTTTTTACCCCGCCATGTAGGCAGCCATACTTCGTTTTCGGGGGTGTGCATGCTGGGTATGTTCTAGTTTCCATAACCCACCGAACGCTGACATGGATTACAGGATCTTTAACGTGCGTATTTGATCTTCTGCTTGCATATACACACGGAGGGCGTTCAGGCACTAGCGGGTCTGCACATATGTTGACCTGGGAGATCGTAAAAATCTCCACCCTTTACCCACCAGGCGCCGTCACCGTGATTCGAACCCGGGACCCTCAGATTGACAGTCCAACGCTTTAACCACTCGGCTATTGCGCCCGTCCATTGGACTTTCAATCTGAGGCTTGTGGGTTCAAATCCCAGTCACGGCACTTGGTGAAACATTTTTTTTTTTCCAATCTCCCAGGTCAACAGATATGCAGACCAGCCGCTGCCTGAAACCCCCCCTCAAGTGAACATACATGCAGATAATCAAACCCGGAAAGTCAAAGATGTTGTAATCTGTGTCATCGCTTGGTGAGTAAAGGATACAAGAGCATACTCACCATGTACACCCCTCAAAACCTCTGGACTGCCGGGGGGAGGGGGGGGGGGAACACAGTTGAAAGTGGTGTTTCAAGTCATAAATCAGTATCCAGAACCACCAGCCCAAAACTGAGAAAACAAGTCTGGAGATGTTACCACTCTGGATCAAACGTGTGAAATTTTCAGCCTTCCAGAGTGATTTATCTTCATTTGATGATGTCAACAGTGACAGTCACTATGGATGCAGGCACTGCGTCCCAAGGCAGTCCTGAGGGTGGCTGCCTAACAGGGTGGGGTAAAACCCATCATGCACGTCAGAGCCCCACTTGCACATACACAAAACAAATCGGGAGTGGCAGCAGAAGTCCAAATCCCATGCCACGCACCAACACTGATGGCACTCTGGACCGCCGGGCCACAGGCAAACAGTGGACCCTCCCCCCCCCCCCGCCCCGGCCCCCCCTCCCCCACACAGCACAGGATTAGCACCAGAAACAAAGCACATTACAATTCATGCACCCCTTTCATCATTTGACTGAACACCGCTGTCTGCACCAAGACCAGAACCTCTGCATCGACACGTCCGTTCAAATCATCTTCAATGATTGCATCAACAAATCAGTATCCGATCATCTTCAATGACTGCATCAACACATCAGTTTCCAATCATCTCCAATGACCACGTCAACACATCAGTTTCCAATCATCTCCAATGCATCAACACATCACTTTCCAATCATCTCCAATGACTGCGTCAACACATCAGTTTCCAATCATCTCCAATGCATCAACACATCAATCATCTCCAATGCATCAACACATCAGTTTCCAATCATCTCCAATGCATCAACACATCAGTTTCCAATCATCTCCAATGCATCAACACATCAGTTTCCAATCATCTCCAATGCATCAACACATCAGTTTCCAATCATCTCCAATGCATCAACACATCAATTTCCCATCATCTCCAATGCGTCAACACATCAGTTTCCAATCATCTCCGATGCATCAACACATCAGTTTCCCAATGACTGCGTCAACACATCAGTTTAAAAAAATCTCCCCACAGAGGCACAATTCCGTATAATCTTGCAAACAACCAAGGTACAGAGAAAAGCAGTCAACAGGCGAAGGAATGCGCCACACAGTCAATAACTGTTTTGTCTAAACCCTACAAGGCGCAGAGGGCCTGTGCTCCGGCAATGACGGAGTCTCCCCTCACATCCGGCACATCACCTGGGCGGTGCCGGTACACACTCTTGTGACTCACAGACCACTGTCCCGTGTCAATGGCAATGTGAGTAATAGTGGTAACAAATAACACAGCACTTAAATCTTGTTCAGAGAACGAGTGAAAGCGCTTTCACGCCTGTCGTCGTTCACATATGCGTACCAAACTGTGATGAACAGGAGAGGAGTGTGTCGACTGTTGAAACACACCTGTCTGTTTTATATATACACAGAGAAGAAGACCTGTTCAAAACACGCTGCTGTGCAGTGCACACTGGCCTATTAGTATTACATGTCAATATATATATATATATATAAAAACAAACAAAACCAGACCCCACCGTCATGTCATAAAACACCTTATCTCTACATGTCCACATAAAACTGACCCTACTGGCACACTTTAAAATACCTACATGTCAACAAAAAATATACCAAAAAATACAAAAAACCAACCAACCCCCCCAAAAAAAACCAGACACACCAAAACAAAAAAACACCTTATCCCTTAAGAACACAATACACTTCTGTCTGTCACCGACAAAAAAAAAAACCCATACACTTCATCGTCTCTCAGTTTCTAAACAGACTCCACTGACACACCGAAACAATTAAACACCTTATCCCTAAACAACTAAACCATACTCGCACCAAAACAATAAAACACCTTATCTCTTAACAACTACACCATACACTTCCGTCTCTCAACCACAAAAAAACCCACCCAACCCCCCCCCCCCCCCCCCCAAAAACCATACACTTCACCTCTCAATTACTAAATCACAATACAACACACCTCTACACAACAAACCCAAAGCAGTAAGGTACATATATATGATAGTCAGTCGTGTCCGACCATGACCATCAGAACAGCAGAGGAGGCAACTGCTGTTCCCGACTATTTGGGCTAATATTTGATTATGGTGGAGAGTGTCTTGCCCAAATTACATCCCCACTCTCTCGGCCAAGAGGGTTTAAGGACAGTCGGCGTTGGGATAGTTCCCAAAGGCCAACTAGCCCACAAGGCTGCAGCACAAAGAGCCAGTGCAATAGTTTGAGAGTCATAGTCCTTCACAAAAGACTGAGCTGTAAATGGTTTCCCATTGACTGGAGAAACCATTGATAATACAGCTCTCACTTTGCTGTTGGCCCAAATGTAAACTTATGTCAATCTGTGATGTAAACCGAGTAAGGTACAAGACCAGTGATAAAAATGACAAAAAGAAAAGACAACCCACCCTGAAAGGTCTGGTCACAAAGCCAATGACTGGAAGGGAGGGAACTCCTCACAAGACTTGGGCTTGGTTGCCCAGTGAGATAATCTTAGCACAGCTAAGTTTACTTGGTGTTAAGAATTTTCCTGAAGTATACACTAACTCCAAGGAAAGGGACAGAACTGACCGTTTCCCAGGAAAAATGGAAGAAAAAAATCTTGCAGTTCTGTGTGTGTGTGTGTGTGTGTGTGTGTGTGTGTGTGTGTGTTACTATGTAAATCTGTCTTGCTCTATGGGTAGCTGTGTGTGTGTGTGTGTGTGTGTGTGTGTGTGTGTGTGTGTATGCATGTATGAGTGTGTGTGTGTGTGTGTGTGTGTGCATGTGTGTGTGTGTGTGTGTGCGTGCATGTGTGTGTCTGTGTGCGTTACTATATAAATCTGTCTTGCTCTATGGGTGGCTCTGTGTGTGTGTGTGTGTGTGTGTGTGTGTGTGCGTACATGCGTGTACAAACATGTGGCACTACGCTTTGTCAACCCACTGTCTGCTACACAGTGGCACGGAGCCAACAGCCTTCAGAGCAAGACAAGCATAAATCTGGTCCCTACATAGAAACATTGTTCCCTTTCCAACATCGTCCCAACAAACCTAGCTCCATCAGTATCATCTTTCACACACACACACACACACACACACACACACACACACACACATCCAAACAAATTGCACAATATGTGGTTTGTTCACTTTTTTTGTGTGGAAAGAATCTCACATCAACATTCACCTTGTTTTGACCAACACAGTCACACACATGACTTGTTCAACAGAAAAGGAACACATAAAAACACTGGGGGGTGCGGGGGGGGGTTCTCACTGAGACAATGGAATGAACAAGTTTGTCTCGTTTCAGTGTGATCTCATCAACAACAACTATTCACCACCCTCACACCCCCTCACACCCCCTACCATTTTCCTACAATATACCGCCACATCCTCAAAACTAGGAACAACCTTTTTCTAACATTTATGTTGAAAAGTCAAGTATGCCTTCAATCTCAAAACCACAAGAACAACCATTTCCCAAGCATCTACATCATTAACGTGAAGTCGCCTTAAAACCCCAAAACACACACAACGCCCCCCCCCCCCCCCCCCCCCAACTATTTTCTGAACATTTCCAGCTTTAACTCAAGATGCCTTAAAACCCCAAACCACCAAAACAACCATTTTCCTAACATTGACATCATTAACTCAAAGATGGCTTATAAAAAAAAAATAT
>NC_134883.1:48881900-48896900 GCF_041734735.1 Babylonia areolata
AGGGTGACTGTCATTCGTATTCTTCTCCCCCCCCCCCTGCCCCCCCCCCCCCCCCCCCACACACACACACACAAGGCCCCCCCCCCTCTCCTCCACAACCAATCCTGTAAAGTTGTGATCGTGGATCTCATTGCACAACACTGTACACCATCATCATGCATCTCTGTCAACAGCAGCACCCCTTGCTGCATCCACACAGGTGACTGTACACGACATCAACAAAAATATGCGACGCACAGAATGTAAACCATACCACAACACACATGCATCCCCACACAAAACGAGTTATATACACACAAAAACCGTACATGCACACACACATCCTAAAACAACAAACAACAACATTCACACCACACAGCAACACACAACAGCACACAAGTTATATACACACTAAACAACACAAACATCGTACAACAACACACAATAAGATGCACACCACACATACACACACAGAGACACAGAGACACACACACACACCACAAAAACAACAACAATAACACACACACCACACAACAACAACAACATCAACACACACACACACACACACACACACCACTCAACAACACACACACAACAACAACAACAACACACCCAGTTGCCCAAAGGCTTTGCTTTAAATAACCAGTTCTTCTACCAACTAACATCACACATGCAAAACACAGAACTGCTGTGGTAAGACTTCATCTGCACAGCCAGCACAGTTAATAGCAGCTCTGCATAGCTCTGTATATATAGTTCTGTACAGCTCTTCCATACATAGCTCTGTACAGCCCAAAGCATCGCACAGGGCTACACTGTACATGCAGACATATTACGTCAGATGGGGAGGCTCTATACAGAAAACAGTGTATATAAGACATATACATTAGTCATTAGGTTAATAGTTAGCCTAGCCCCGATGAAACCAAACCAAAGTGATTAGAAGTGAGACAAGAAGCCACAGAAGCTCAAAGGAGAATGCGAAAGTCTGAATCATCTTGGAGTGAATACATCAGAATAAGAAGAGATGCCAAAACGACAAGCGTCTTGATGCTGATGGAATGACTGTCAATTTCTTCAACTTTGCTTTTTTATTAAATAAATAAACTTTGGTGTCTGATCATGGAATAAACCTTTTGTATTTGTATTTGCATTTGTATTTCTTTTTATCACAACAGATTTCTCTGTGTGAAATTCGGGCTGCCCTCTCCAGGGAGAGCGCGTCACTACACTACAGCGCCACCCATTTTTTTGTATTTTTTCCTGCATGCAGTTTTATTTGTTTTTCCTATCGATGTGGATTTTTCTACAGGAACAACCCTTTTGTTGCCGTGGGTTCTTTTACGTGCGCTAAGTGCATGCTGCATACGGGACCTCGGTTTATCGTCTCATCCGAATGACTAGCGTCCAGACCACCACTCAAGGTCTAGTGGAGGGGGAGAAAATATCGGCGGCTGAGCCGTGATTCGAACCAGCGCGCTCAGATTCTTTCGCTTCCTAGGCGGACGCGTTACCTCCAGGCCATCACTCCACTAAGAAAAGTGGGAACAAACTGCCAACAATGCTAAAAGAAGGAATAATTACACGTTTACCAAAAGGAGATTAAACAAGAGTTGCTTCAGAACTGGATCTGCATGCACTGCTAACAGAATAACGACTTGAACATGAAGATGAGACAGGTTTTGATTCCAGGTGGATGTACTGGTGGTAACTTGGGAATCTTGAATGACATTTTGCAAAATGAATATCAGTCCAAGTTTGTTTGTCTCGACACATTATGAAAAAGCTTTTGAAATGTCAATATACAGACAAAGTTCTAAACGCCTTCAGACTTGGTGAAGATTTGTGTAAATCAATATGCACCTGTTGTTGTTGTTGTTCTTGACAAAAGTGAGTGCTTAATCAGTCATGCAAGTTTTACCAAAAAAATATGGCACTGATATTCATCAGGATTTATATGATTGATTAAAAGTTATTTCACTACAAATAATATTCATTACAGAGATCAATCTTGCAATGAAAAATCAAGGCTGAATGGATAAAACCTGACATTATGAAAGGATACAAACTATATCACCATTTGAACCAGTTTTCATCGACGACACAGATTCATTTGCTAAAAGCAAAAATTAAATATTGTGATTAATTTGGAAACCACTATGAAACAAGAAAAGGTGAAAGAAATAAAACCAAAATGGTTCCCAATTAGAATATGTAGTGGCATATCAGTTCCAAACAAAAAACTTTATTTTTAAAAGGGTTTAACAAACAATGACGTGCGATTTCTGTAAAAAAATGAGAGAAAGATTCAGTACATTATTCATGGCACAATGAATGTTCTCAACTGATCTGGAGGGGTTTAGAGAATGATTTAAAGGAGAAAAAAAAAGAAAAAGAAAAAAGCAAACTTTTTGGGGGGGTGGGTGCTGAAATACAAGGTTGAACGAAGATTTAGTGCTAATTGGAAATGGCAACATAATAAAAACATGAAATATTCAGTCATACCATGATGAAACACTCTGTCTTTAAATGCAAGAACACACAACATTGGACCATGTGGAAAGCACTTTGTGAGGATTTACGAAACAAGTATACAGTCAAAAGATATGTGCGTTCATTCAACAAAACTTCGCTTGTTTGACAGAATGTCAAACACCACACCGTATGGCGACACCAGGATTTTACTGAACAACACCAAAAGATGCCAACCTCTGTCAAATGTTAGTAGGAACAATCAGGAAATTTAGAAGGAACATTTTGAATCTGGCTGGAACACTTGGCCTCCAAGCCAAATCAGCAAACCACTGGGCTCAGTTTCAGTTTCAGTTTTAATTTCAGTAGCTCAAGGAGGTGTCACTGCGTTCGGACAAATCCATATACGCTACACCACATCTGCCAAGCAGATGCCTGACCAGCAGCGTAACCCAACGCGCTTAGTCAGGCCTTGAGAAAAAAAAAAAAAAGGTGAATACTGGGCTCAGACACTGGTTGACCGAGACGCAACTTGATTCAGCCACATTCTCTCTTGTTTGGGCAAACGAATAAGCTGATTGGTCCACTCAATGCTGTTTCAAATTCAACGTAAACATGCACGCGATTCGCTGAGCATCATCACGTGAGACCAAGGTGAGTAGTGACTGCCCTGGCCTAATGATCCACAGGTCTAGAGCGTCAGGGTAATGTTACGACAAGAAAGCATGTGACCATGCTATGTTGTTGAAAATGAGCTCGTCGGAAGAATTTTGAAGTTGGTGTAACGTTGGAACAAACAAAATACAATGACATTATAACAGCTGGCATCTCTGAACATGAGGAGACAGGGCAGACAGAACACCCAACACCACCACCAGTAACTAGCACTAGCAGCTACTGCACTGTGCGAAAAGAGATGGAAAGAGATCTCTGACCCTGCTCTCTCCCTGTGTCCACTCTCATGGAAATAGTTAGCGACCACCACTGAAGCTCCCTAGGGGAGAGAGAGGGAGAGAGAGGGAGAGAGAGAGAGAGAACTCTGAAGTGGCCAGAGAGAGAGAGAGAAAGAACAAGAACAAGAACAAAACTAATCTCCAGGCCCTAGAAAGAGGTCAAAAGTACACAACATGGTGATCACGCAGCCACAACAAAATGTAAAATACATACTAACTTAAACCTGCAGAACAAAAGTGCTTCTTGTGCATAGTAAATTAATTCTAACTTTCATCATTGTTGTCACATAATTCCTGTCGTATCTTCAGGGCATTAAATATATAAACGCACAGTTTACGAATACTGTAAACAGAACCATTCTTCAGCAAGTGAACATACGACTGACCTTCAGAGTTCAGATGTTTTTGCCGCAGGTTATTGTAAAGGATACAATTGTTTATAAAATGGTTTTCATCTTCGACCACATTACAACATTCACATGCGTAATTTGAATTACATTTGAATGTTCTCCTAAAAAATTATCCATTTATTGGGAGCAAACCAAGCCGTAATTTTACCAAACAGTCCCGAAAACACTTTTTATCCACAAAGTCAAAATATTGCTCACACTGAAAACCAGTTTTAAACAGTCTGTAATTATAATATATATCTTTAGACATTACTGACTCGTCCCACTCTTGCATAAATATATCTTTCATTCTTTGCTTAAATAATGACAAAAAAAAGTTTGCTCACAACCAACGCATTGTTGCAACCAGACATATCCAAACCCAAGTCAAAATAAAGTATTTTTTTTAGAGTGAACTTGGAACTAGTTTGATTTACATCAGCCACTGGCACAGAGAGAGAGAGAGAAAGAGACAGACAGACAGACAGACAGACAGACACAGAGAGAGACAGACATACAGGTCATAACATAGCAGAGAGATGAAATGCATGAGATGGAGGGACGGAATGTTAGCCATATCTAATGGCCACAGCTGTCAGTTGTAGATCAAGGGATGGAATGTTAGCCATATCTAATGTCCACAGCTGGGAGTTGAAGATCAAGGGATGGAATGTTAGCCATATCTAATGGCCACAGCTGTCAGTTGTAGAGCAAGGGATGGAATGTTAGCCATATCTAATGGCCACAGCTGTGAGATGTAGATCACGGAATGGAATGTTAGCCATATCTAATGGCCACAGCTGGGAGTTGTAGAGCAAGGGATGGAATGTTAGTCATATCCAATGGCCACAGCTGGGAGTTGAAGATCAAGGGACGGAATGTTAGCCATATCTAATGGCCACAGCTGTGAGATGTAGATCAAGGAATGGAATGTTAGCCATATCTAATGTCCACAGCTGGGAGTTGAAGATCAAGGGACGGAATGTTAGCCATATCTAATGGCCACAGCTGGGAGTTGAAGATCAAGGAATGGAATGTTAGCCATATCTGATGTCCACAGCTGGGAGTTGTAAAATATCTAACAGTGTGCACAGTCACGGCCCTTCGCTAGGTTAGTGCTGGGGTGTACGTTACTTTTTTTTCCTTCTTTTTTTTTACCTGTATATTTCAATTCAGTGTGCTGCATTTTATGCCTGAGATGCGTATGTACATAAGGACAGTTTTAGTTATATGTATAATTATTTAACTGAGCACTTTATTAGTGATTAGAAATGTGCAAACTGCATTCCATTATTTCGTATATAACGCGAGGTGCTAGTTCATAAATATGTAATGATTTAATTAAGCATTAGTAATTAGTAATGTGGAAACAGCATCTTATTGTTTGATGATATAATCAGTTTACTTACCTTTATTCTTTTTCAATTTTACTTACAATGTCCTTACTGATTTCTTTCTCTTCTTCTTCTTTTTAACTCACTCAGTACGGCCAGTCCTCTCTTCTCCTCTACACAGACCCCTCGGATGTCCAGTGGGTGTCTGAATGACCCAACCTTTAGCTTCCGTCGTCAGAATTGGGGTATTCTTCATCAATATTCACCTCTTCAGTATAAGAGCCTTCCGCTTGCAATATTTTGATGATGGTAACTGGGGTGAAACGCTGTTAGCGTCGTCTCTTTCGCCGTTCGTATGGAGAGAGTTAAAATTCTTGTTGTTGTGATCATTTCTTTTGAATGTGACGTTTGTGACAGCAGAGTTGCACACCAACAGACTGGTGTCAGTCTACACACCACAGCCAGGAGAATGACACAGATCTATGGAGTGGGGGGCAGAAACAGAAGTGGGTTACCGTAAAGTTCGGTCTATAAGCCGCGACTTTTTACCCCAGCTTCAACCTCTGTGGCTTATACAATGATGCGGCGGCTTATTTGCGGATTTTAACGAATCCCAGGAGTGTCACGTTCTCGTCTATTCTTAGCTGCCCTTCAACTCACCAAAATCATGATTTCTGTCCATGAATTTTTGGATGAGCTTCAGGATAGTGTGCTAGTGTCCAAAATTTAGTGGTGCGGCTTATATACCAGTGCGCTCAATAGACCGAACTTTACAGTAATTGTAATATCCGAGCTTGAGAGAAGGCACCATACAAGATGCAATCCTGCTGTCACCTCACACGCTGACGTTCTGGTTTTTTTTTTTAGAGAAGCATTAGTTGCTTTTGTTCTACACATCAAGAGTAAAAAAAAAAAATCAAAAAAAATCAACATCTTATACAAACCCTCAAATGAAAGGGTATGACATAAACTAAACACACACACACACATACACAATGACACACAGACACACACTTTCGTATGGTAAAAGTCGTCCACAAAAAGAAAGCGTCCTTTCTAAGTCTGGACAACTTCTGAGTCAACTTGCCGCTTGCGAGATGTCATAGAAAAGATAAAAAATATGGACAATGACAGGACACAGCAGGTGACAGACAGCACAGAAAAATGTAACTAATTAAACCTGTCAGCCCCAGGCTACTTTTTTATCCAACCAAAGTGCTCCACTCCAACCCTTGCAAATAATAACAAAAAATGTTAACAACAAAAACAAAAATAAACAAGAGAGGCAAGGCCTTCAAGACTCACTTGTGATACACTTTAAAAAAAAAAATCCAAGCTTTTCATGTACTGAATATAATTTCAAAATGTAATGTTTAAGATGAGAAAGATCAGTTTAAAGCAAATTAAGTCCCCTAGCATTAATTACAGAGTAATTTCCCCTTTTTACTATCTGCACCAAAACGTTTGCAAAATAAAGAAAACATCCATGCTTAGCAAAAGAAGTTCCTGTTTGAACAAAAAAATGATAATAACGACTGCTCTTGTTGTTGTGTCAGAATATCAGATCAAAGTGCCAAGTTTAGAGAATACCAAAAATATCAATCTAACAGTAAATGCAGTTTGCATATAATTAGGCTTCATTTTTCATTTTTTTGTGCCCATCCCAGAGGTGCAATATTGTTTTAAACAAGATGACTGGAAAGAACTGAATTTTTCCTATTTTTATGCCAAATTTGGTGTCAACTGACAAAGTATTTGCTGAGAAAATGTCAATGTTAAAGTTTACCACGGACACACAGACACACACACACACAGACAACCGAACACCGGGTTAAAACATAGACTCACTTTGTTTACACAAGTGAGTCAAATAAAATGTAACAATGTGCAGTAACTGTGCTGAAAGGAGCCAAGGTGAGCTCAAAACCTCTGAAGAAAAAAACAACATAATCCATGAAATAACGCAAACGAAATAAAGCAACACCTGACAACAGTGCCGGAATATCAAACATGAGGTTAGCGGTAAACAAAACAATTTTACCTCTTATACATAACAGCTGTCCATTCTCATTTCAACTCTAAAAGTGCTTACCACTCAAAACTCATGGTGGGGACCCACAACAGCCATGACAGACAATAGGAACCAGTGTCTGGTATGTGTTTGTGTTTGTTTGTTTGTATTCCTTTTTATCACAACAGATTTCTCTGTGTGAAATTCGGGCTGCTCTCCCCAGGGAGAGCGCGTCGCTACACTACAGCGCCACCCTTTTTTTTTTTTTTTTTTTCTTTTTCCTGCGTGCAGTTTTATTTGTTTTTCCTGTCGAAGTGGATTTTTCTACAGAATTTTGCCAGGAACAACCCTTTTGTTGCCGTGGGTTCTTTTACGTGCGCTAAGTGCATGCTGCACACGGGACCTCGGTTTATCGTCTCATCCAAATGACTAGCGTCCAGACCACCACTCAAGGTCCAGTGGAGAGGGAGAAAATATCGGCGGCCGTGATTGGAACCAGCTCCCTCAGATTCTCTCGCTTCCAAGGCGGACGCGTTACCTCTAGGCCATCACTCCACTGTGTGATGTATGACAGACAACCGTGTCTGACTGCGACCATCAGAACAGCAGAGGAGGCAACAGCCATCCCAACTGACTGGGCCAGAATCGGATTACAGATGGACAATGTCTTAGCCCAGGTTACATCCCCACTCTCTTGGCAAAGAAGGTTTTAGGACAGTCAGCACTGGGATGGTGCCCAAAGGCCAACAAGCCCCCCCAAGGCTGCACACGCTAAGAACCAGTGCAATCTTGCCTCCAAGTCTGACGGGTCATAGTCACTGATAAAAGACTGGGGGGGACTATGATGCATACCAACGCCTGGAGCCAATGGTCTACTGGAACACGACACAAATACACACACCAGCTGAACTTGTCTACATGTCTTGTGGGTTCATGTGAAAACTGTGGTTACCCTAACAGTGTTCAACCTGCTTCCAAAGGACAGGAGACGTAACACACAGCATGAACTGAAGACAGAACAGATACAGAATGCTGCATGAATTGAACGTAACTACATGTGTGAATCAATTCCTGTTTTCACTGTACTCTATCACAATGAACATACATCATTAATTTCCTATCAACAGAACACAGTATTCACTGTACTGCATGAATAAAATACACACATCCCTTCTTTTCTTAGAATTACAGATTAAACACTTATTATCATATTTCCATCCTTAATAGAAGTACACATTAAACATTCATTATGAATTTCCATCATAATTCAAGTACAGATTAAACGCTTATCAATCCAATTAGAAGTACAGATTAAATGCAGCATTATACTTAATTCCTAATGAAGTACAGATTGAATACTTACTGACAAACTCCATCCTAACAGAAGTACACATTAGAAGCACATATTAGATATTTATAATTGTACTTCCACCATAACAGAAGTACAGATTAAATACTTATTATCATACTTCCATCCTAACAGAAATAAAGATTCAACACTTTTTATCATACTTCCATCATAATGGAAACACAGATTAAACACTTACTATTATACTTCCAGATCAACAGAAGTGCAGATTAAACACAGTATCATATTTAATTCCTAACAGAAGAACAGATTAAATCCTTATTAGCGTACTTTTGTCCTGAAAGAAGTACATATTAAAACACTTATTATCACACTTCCATCCAAACAGAAGTACAGATTAAAAACTTATCATCATACTTCCATCCTAACAGAAGTACACGCTATCAAAAACCACTAATCATCATACTTCCATCCTAAGAAACACACATTAAACACTCATCACTACACTTCCATCCTTATACCGCAAGTGAAACACACTTTCCTACAGGTACTCCCTGGTCCGTCGAAGTGTACACTGACACCACACACTACCCTTCCGACACGCACGAACAAAGTCTACACACATCGCTCCTAAAACAAGGAGCTGGCTAAGCTGTGCGACGCATCACATGCCCGACACAGAGAGCGTGTGTACAATCTCTCCACAGAGTGCTTTCCGGTTAAATGTACAGCCCAGCCAACAACACAAAAAAAAAACGGTGGCCATGCAAAACACAAAGAAACAAGAGAAAGAAAGGTTACAACAGAGTGACGCTGGGTACAGGTCCGAACACAAGCCGCAGCGACTACATACAGACTGCCCAGACAAACGAAACCAACCAGCGAGCAGAGAAGGCGGAAATAATAACAAAACAACAGCCCGACACGGCCGGTGCTTACGTGTCACTTCAAGGTCGCTGCTGCCTCACGAGCCTGTGGCGCCCTCTGCTGGGTCATAGCATAAGGTCGGTGACAGTCACACACATATGGAGGTGGTGTTCTTTTCTTGAAAATTTTTTTTTTTTTTTTTTAAACTGATAGCAGCACAAATAAAGCGCTATGCCTACAAGACTGGCAGTGTAATACTGAAAGTAAAAGAGTGCGCTGTCTGCTAATACTGGTGTGGGTACTTCACTGACGCTCTAATTCTGTGAATGATTGAAATGAGATTGGCTGAGACTACCGCGTATGTGAAGCTTCACAGCAAGAATCGCATGATGATGGTGATAATTATGGTGTGGGCCACTCCTGTTTTATTCTTTCCTATCTTTCACCAAGAATCAGATGATGATGATGATGATGATGATATACAGAATGGGCCACTCCTGTCTTATTGTTTCCTATTTTTCACTAAGAATCAGACGATGATGATGACAATGATGATGATGACAATGATGATGATGATGATGATGATGATATACAGAATGGGCCACTCCTGTCTTATTCTTTCCTGTTTTTCACCAAGGATCAGATGACGATGATGATGATGATGATGATATACAGAATGGGCCACTCCTGTCTTATTCTTTCCTGTTTTTCATCAAGGATCAGATGATGATGATGATGATGACGATGATGACGACGATGACGACGATGATGATATACAGAATATGGGCCACTCCTGCCTTATTCTTTCCTACCTTTTCACCAAGGATCAGATAATAATGATACATGGCGGGCCCCCCCTTGTCCTATTCTTCCCTATCTCTCACTGAGAACCACAGATGATGATGACATACAGATGTGGACCACTCTCGCCTCACCCTTTCCAAAGTGTCACTGTGAGAAACGTGGTCGGAATGAGCACCCTTCTCACCCCCTCCTTCACCTACCATTTCCACCCCCACCCACCCCCCAAATCCCCAAACCCCTCCCACCATAAAGACAGGTGTCCACAACTTTCTTCAGGAAAACGTTTACTAGTTTTCATCTTTTGTTCCTTTGTTTTCAGCACGCCCACTGATGTCAGAATGGACATGCATATCAAAGGAAATTTTCTATCTAAAATTACGTTTAAATAACATGCTTACCGTGACCCAACTAGTGCAGACTCCGGCAGGGGTCTGACATTCCTGTCCTGTGTAAACTACTATCTGCCTATGCGGAGAAAACGAAAGTACTACGGCCGATAACCTCCCAGAAGTAGGTAACCTCCCCTTTGTCCCGCTAGCTAGCGCCCTCTATATTATTCCCCCCCCCCCCCCAACCCCCCCAATACGTTCTTTTTATGGAACGTGTTTGATTAACAATGTCAATAACATGTTTTGATGAATCAAAAAAAACAAAAAAACAAACAAGAACAACAAAAACCCATCCAACACAGCAAACCATTTTTCTCCCTCACTCCAATCGTCATGCACATTAGTCGCACACATGTGCATCAACACACACGCTTTCTTCAGAAATGTGTTCTCTTTCTCTCTGTCTCTCCCTCCCTCCCTCTCTCTCTCTCTCTACTGTTTTGGTGACGGACAACAAACATAAAGCTTAGGAATGAATACATAAAAAAAAGAATTAAAAAAAGCACATCCGAAAAAAAGAAAACATGAAAGAAATCAACAGAGACATATAACCACATACAAAAATCTCATGAAGAACCCGAAACGAAAGAAAGAAAGAAAAAAAACCTACAGAGCATCAGGTATAACCAGAAACATACACACTGTACGCTGGCCAAAGAAAAAAAAAAAAAAAAAAAAACCCCAAAAAACCGGACAACACACTGTGCACACCACTGACCTGGGGTAGGGGGAGCAGCCGGGGGTGTGGGGGCGGAGGGGGAGGTGGGGGAGGTTGGGGAGGTGGGGGACATGGGCTCCTTATCCTCCCCCACTCCTCCATTCTCCATCGCTTTCTGCAACACAGGGGGGGTGACACACGGGTGAGTCAACACAACACTCCCTCACACACACAGCTCTCTCTCTCTCTCTCTCACGAACTCACACGCATACACAAGCATGCACGCACATTGTTCGAACCGCCACATACCACACGCGCACACACACGTACAAACACCACACACACACGCACAAGCTCATGCACACACAAGCCTGCATGCATGTGCTCACACACACACACACATCCATACACACACATACACACACCATACACACATGCAAACAAACACATACACACACACCGCATGCCACACACGTACACACACACAAGCATGCACTAATGCACACACACACACACACAAGCATGCATTCATGTACACACACACACACACGCACACACACACACACACACACACACAAAGCATGCATTCATGTACACACACACACACACATGCACAACACACATTTACCTTCCTGCAATTCGTTCCCTGACACAACGCATACATATTCCGTCTACCTTCCATCAATCCACTCACTCAAACTCACACACACACACACACATGAACGCATTCACCCACACCCACACACATCATTTACCTTCCTGGATTTCCTGCGTTTTTTTTTCTCCTCTTCAGACATGTGGAACTGTTTGGCCTTGGAGATACGGCGCACTTGATGAATCTGTTCGTCAGCCGGTACAAAATATTGTCAGAAGAGTCAACGAAATGAAAAAAAGGAAATTTTCTATCTAAAATTACGTTTAAATAACATACTTACCGTGACCCAACTAGTGCAGACTCCGGCAGGGGTCTGACATTCCTGTCCTGTGCAAACTACTATCCGCCTATGCGGAGAAAATGAGAGAACTACGGCCGATAACCTCCCGGAAGTAGGTAACATCCCCTTTGTCCCCCTGGCTAGCGCCCTCTTTTTCCGGCAGCCATCTCGACACCTGTTCCTGTGCACTTTTAGTTTTGCGCACTTTTTGGGGGGGGGGTGGGGAACACTACAACAACACATACACTTTGATTCACTTCATTCTGGTGATGTCAAACAAAACAAGCAACACACACACACACACACACACACACACACACACACACACTCACACACACACACACACACACACACACACACACACACACACACACACACACACACACACACACACACACACACACACACACACACACACACACACACACACAAAACAACTAAACAAAAACACACACATTATTATAATAACAATAACAACAATACTAATAACAATAACAACAACAACGATGATAATCATTCATTTTCCCTTCAGATAAAAACTGTGTAGATTTGGCACTCTTTCTTTTAGTAGTTTGCATTCTAGAATTTTTTTTTTATCATCATCTTCCATGACCACAAAAAATCACTTAGAAAATATGCGTTCACTTGTCAACATTGTGTGCGTGTAGGGGGAAGGTGTGTGTGTGGGGAGGGGTGTTGGGGATAGGGGCTGGTGGTGAGGTGTGTGTGTGTGGGGGGGGGTGTTGGGGATAGGTGCTGGTGGTGGTGGTGTGTGTGTGGGGGGGGGAGGGGTGTTGGGGATAGGGGCTGGTGGTGGGGTGTGTGTGTGGGGGGGGGAAGGGGTGTTGGGGATAGGGGCTGGTGGTGGGGTGTGTGTGTGGGGGGGGGGGAAGGGGTGTTGGGGATAGGGGCTGGTGGTGGGGTGTGTGTGTGGGGGGGAGGGGTGTTGGGGATAGGGGTTGGTGGTGAGGTGTGTGTGTGGGGGGGGGAAGGGGTGTTGGGGATAGGGGCTGGTGGTGGTGGTGGGGTGTGTGTGTGGGGGAAGGGGTGTTGGGGATAGGGGCTGGTGGTGAGGTGTGTGTGTGTGGGGGGGGTGTTGGGGATAGGGGCTGGTGGTGGGGTGTGTGTGTGGGGGAAGGGGTGATGGGGATAGGGGCTGGTGGTGGGGTGTGTGTGGGGGGGGGAAGGGGTGTTGGGGATAGGGGCTGGTGGTGGGGTGTGTGTGGGGGGGAGGGGTGTTGGGGATAGGGACTGGTGGTGGGGTGTGTGTGTGTGTGGGGGAGGGGTGTTGGGGATAGGGGCTGGTGGTGGGGTGTGTGTGTGTGGGGGGGAGGGGTGTTGGGGATAGGGGCTGGTGGTGGGGTGTGTGTGTGGGGGGGGGAGGGGTGTTGGGGATAGGTGCTGATGGTAGTGTGTGTGTGGGGGGAAGGGGTGTTGGGGATAGGTGCTGATGGTAGTGTGTGTGTGGGGGGAAGGGGTGTTGGGGATAGGGGCTGGTGGTGAGGTGTGTGTGTGGGGGGGGAAGGGGTGTTGGGGATAGGGGCTGGTGGTGGGGTGTGTGTGGGGGGGAAGGGGTGTTGGGGATAGGGGCTGGTGGTGCGGTGTGTGTGGGGGGAGGGGTGATGGGGATAGGGGCTGGTGGTGAGGTGTGTGTGTGGGGGAAGGGGTGTTGGGGATAGGGGCTGGTGGTGCGGTGTGTGTGGGGGGAGGGGTGATGGGGATAGGGGCTGGTGGTGCGGTGTGTGTGGGGGGAGGGGTGATGGGGATAGGGGCTGGTGGTGGGGTGTGTGTGTGGGGGGAGGGTGTTGGGGATAGGGGCTGATGGTGGTGTGTGTGTGGGGGGGGAGGGGTGTTGGGGATAGGTGCTGATGGTGGTGTGTGTGTGGGGGGGAGGGGTGTTGGGGATAGGTGCTGATGGTGGTGTGTGTGTGGGGGGGAGGGGTGTTGGGGATAGGGGGTGGTGGTGGGGTGTGTGTGTGGGGGGAGGGGTGTTGGGGATAGGGGGTGGTGGTGGGGTGTGTGTGGGGGGGAGGGGTGTTGGGGATAGGGGCTGGTGGTGGGGTGTGTGTGTGTGGGGGGAGGGGTGTTGGGGATAGGGACTGGTGGTGGGGTGTGTGTGTGTGGGGGGAGGGGTGTTGGGGATAGGGGCTGGTGGTGGTAAGGTGTGTGTGTGTGGGGGGAGGGGTGTTGGGGATAGGGGCTGGTGGTGGTAAGGTGTGTGTGTGGGGGGGGAGGGGTGTTGGGGATAGGGGCTGGTGGTGGGGTGTGTGTGTGTGGGGGGAGGGGTGTTGGGGATAGGGGCTGGTGGTGGTAAGGTGTGTGTGTGTGGGGGGAGGGGTGTTGGGGACAGGGGCTGGTGGTGGTAAGGTGTGTGTGTGTGGGGGGAGGGGTGTTGGGGATAGGGGCTGGTGGTGAGGTGTGTGTGTGTGGGGGGAGGGGTGTTGGGGATAGGGGCTGGTGGTGGTGTGTGTGTGGGGGGAGGGGTGTTGGGGATAGGGGCTGGTGGTGGGGTGTGTGTGGGGGGAGGGGTGTTGAAGGTTGGGGGCAGTCTGTGTGTGTGTGTGTGTATGTGTGTGTGAGGAGGGGTGTTGTGGAAAGGGGGGTGGGGTGTTGGGGATAGGGGCTAGTGGTGGTGAGGTGTGTGTGTGGGGGGGGGGAGGGGTGTTGGGGATAGGGGCTGGTGGTGCCAGGTGGGGTGTGTGTTGGGGGAGGGGTGTTGAAGGTTGGGGGCTGGTGGGGTGGGAGTTCGTGTGTGTGTGTGTGTGAGGAGGGGTGTTGTAGAAAGGGGGGGTGTGGTGTCATGCGGTGACATGACTAACCAGCTTCTGTTCCTCCTTCAGCCTCCTCTCCATCTCCTGGCGAGCGTTGCGCACGCACTCCTTCAGTTTGCTGGGCACCTT
>NC_134883.1:48901900-48914400 GCF_041734735.1 Babylonia areolata
ATATTACGGGAAAGCTCTCGTCATGCACAAACTTTGTGCACACACCGACAGACACACTTGAAGCGTTTCACCATCAGGAAGGTATTTACCATTAGAAAAGCCTTACCAAAAGAAATGCCCTTGGCACAGGAAAAACCCTTATACTATGGGAATCTTCCACCATCGACTTGCAATCCATTAAGCCTCTCCAACAACTTTACCATCAGGAAAGCATTAATCATAAAGAAAATATCTATCATTAAGAAAGCCTTCACTATCATGAAAACATTCACCATAAGGAAAGCATTAACCATCGATAAACTATCTATTGAATGGAAGACCTTTTACCATCAGGAAAACATTTACCATCCAGAAGGCATCTACCATAAAAAAAAGCCTTTATGATCAGGAAAGCATCATATGGAAAGCCTTTACAATCAGAAATACATTTACCATCAGGAAAGTATTTACTGTCAGGAGTGCCTTTTCCACCAGGACAGTAACCTTTGCAAGCATTTACCACCAGGACAACAGTTACCCTGAACAAGCCTTAACCACCAGGACAACAGTTACCCTAAACAAGCCTTAACCACCAAGACAACAGTTACCCTAAACAAGCCTTAACCACCAGGACAACAGTTACCCAAAGCAAGCCTTAACCACCAGGACAACAGTTACCCTAAACAAGCCTTAACCACCAGGACAACAGTTACCCTAAACAAGCCTTAACCACCAGGACAACAGTTACCCTAAACAAGCCTTAACCACCAGGACAACAGTTACCCTAAACAAGCCTTAACCACCAGGACAACAGTTACCCTAAACAAGCCTTAACCACCAGGACATCAGTTACCCTAAACAAGCCTTAACCACCAGAACAGTTATCCTAAACAAGCCTTAACCATGAGGACAACAGTTACCCTAAACAAGCCTTTACCACCAGGACAACAGTGACCCTAAACAAGCCTTAACCACCAGGACAACAGTTACCCTAAACAAGCCTTAACCATGAGGACAACAGTTACCCTAAACAAGCCTTAACCACCAGGACAACAGTTACCCTGAACAAGCCTTAACCACCAGGACAACAGTTACCCTAAACAACCCTTAACCACCAGAACAGAAGTTACCCTAAACAAGCCTTAACCACCAGGACAACAGTTACCCTGAACAAGCCTTAACCACCAGGACAACAGTTACCCTAAACAAGCCTTAACCACCAAGGACAACCGTTACCCTAAACAAGCCTTAACCACCAGGACAACAGTTACCCTAAACAAGCCTTAACCACCAGGACAAGTTACCCTAAACAAGCCTTAACCACCAGGACAACAGTTACCCTAAACAAGCCTTAACCACCAGGACAACAGTTACCCTAAACAAGCCTTAACCACCAGGACAACAGTTACCCTGAACAAACCTTAACTCATTCTACCCCAGAGCTACATGCCTGCTACAACTGCACCGGACCAGCGCAACATGAGACAACTGCAGAAAAAACAAGGCCTTCAAGACTCACTTGTGATAAATTAAGTCCCCTAGCATTAATTACAGAGTAATTTCCCTTTTTTACTATCTGCACCAAAACGTTTGCAAAATAAATAAAAATTCCATGCTTAGCAAAAGAAGTTCCTGTTTGAACAAAAAATGATAATAATGACTCCTCTTGTTGTTGTGTCAGAATAAGAGGTCAAAGTGCCAAGTTTAGAGAATACAAAAAATATAAATAATAATATAAATATAACAGTAAATGCAGTTTGCATATAATTAGGCCTTTTTTTTTCTTTTTTTTTGTGCCCATTCCAGAGGTGCAATATTGTTTTAAACAAGATGACTGGAAAGAACTGAATTTTTCCTATTTTTATGCCTAATTTGGTGTCAACTGACAAAGTATTTGCAGAGAAAATGTCAATGTTAAAGTTTACCACGGACACACACACACACACACACACACAGACAACCGAACACCGGGTTAAAACATAGACTCACTTTGCTTACACAAGTGAGTCAAAAACCCCATGTGGTTCACTACAACAGCTAAGATCAATGATCAGAAGATCCAGATCAGAATAGTGTGTTGGTACGAGAATACTCGTACCTGGTCCACAAGGGGGAAGTAATCATGGTACCTGGACCAACATTCACCCTAAGCAAGCCTCCACCCAAAACTGACACCCTTCATCGCAAGGAAAAGCCTCTACACCAGTCAAAGGCCATCATTACCGTAAGGAAATCCTTTGTCGTGCAGGAACTTCAGCGTGTCCAGAATCTGCCGGCCAAACTTCTGCACCTGCGTCATGTCAAGGGCCGTAACCTGCTTGGGGTTGCCGTACTTGCGCAGGTAGTGTCCCTTGGGCCTGCAGCGGCAGATGAGGTCCCGCAGGCTGCCCGCCTCATGCAGGGGTCGAATCACCAGGCCACCCGTGTCGTTGGCCGTGGCGAACTCTGTGGGGAAGATGTTGGGGTGCTGCCACACACACACACACACACACACACACACACAGATTAACAAACAAATAAAGCAAGCAAACAAACTACACCGTTACGTGATAAGACGGTTCTTACAAAACATTTCCCATAAAAACATTTGTACATAACATTTATGGATTAAAGTTGGAAATACAAAAATACATTGGCAATACACACACACACACACACACACACACACATGCATGCATGCATGCACACACACATACGCATGTACACACACATGTATACACACACACACAAACAGCAGTGTTCTAATTAGTACGCACAAAAACATAAAGAGCACGTCAACAGTCAGTCCCTTTCTACAGGGCAACAAAAGGGTTGCCCCCAGCAAAATTCTATAGCACAATTCTCTTTGATTGTGAAAGAAGTACATTTGCAAACAGAAAAAAAATCTATCTTGTCTGTCTATCTATCTATCTATCTATCAATATCAATATATCTATATCCATATATTATACACAATACAATGTAATACAAAACAACCCAATACAGATTAAGAAAAACACACCACAATACAACAGAATACAAAGCAATACAACACAACACATAACGCAACACAATACAACATAACACAATACAATGACACAATACAATACAATGCAGCACAATACAATACATGGAGGACTCTCACCTTGATGGTGGGCAGAACCTTCATCAGAGCACACAGCTCTTTGTCAGGGATGAACTTGTCTGGACCAAACTCTTGCTGAAACATATACACACCATGTGTATACACATCATATGCGTGTGTGTTGCATGTGTGTGCTGTGTGTGT
Organism: Babylonia areolata; assembly: GCF_041734735.1. Classification (NCBI taxonomy): domain Eukaryota; kingdom Metazoa; phylum Mollusca; class Gastropoda; order Neogastropoda; family Buccinidae; genus Babylonia; species Babylonia areolata. Next base: position 48,905,148 of record NC_134883.1, read on the forward strand.
TTCGGCCTACAAGGCACTGCAGCGTATAAAGCGCACCCCCCCTGAATTTGAAAAAAAGAATCACTTTGAAATGGTATAAGGCGCTCTTGCCTGATAAGCCACATCTGCCGTAAAGTAATGAAGGTCCTTCACTATGGCTCTGCTGACAGCAGATGATGTTTCTGAGTATTGACGCCATCATCAGAAAACTGGATCGGTATCCAGCTTGTTTTCATTTCATCTGCTTGTTGACTTGAATCTGTTGCTCTGTCTGCTTTGCCATCTGCTGCTTTTTTTCTTTTTTTTTGGTGCATTTTTTTTAAATAAACATTTTTTTTTACAATTTTTCTGCCTTCAGTTGAATGTACACTGTTGTAAAGCCCCAGATCATTATTTTGTTCAATCAGAATCCAGTCTGCCAGACCTGCCTTTAAGTCCCATCCACCATTCTGTTAGTGTTCTGCTTTAAAAAAAAAAACATCCAGTTCACTTCCGATTTCTCTATTTTCACACCATAAATTTATCCCCAACTCAGACACTGTCCTTTTTTTTAATGGCCTAGGGGCAAACTATGATCACATCACGTTCAGTTGAAATTTTGTGCAGTATGCGATTTGGTTTGAATTTGATTCGATGATGATCATGAACCATGTCAAATCCAACAGTGGCGAGAATGAAGCACTGCTGTTCAGTGCGACTGTGGGTGTTTGAAATGAAATGAAATGAAATTATGGTGCTTAGAGCCTCGCCGACCACTAAGGCCATCTCAAGGCTAACGCCATGTTAATACCTACTACAAGGGTAAAAAACAAACAATTAAAACGAGTCACCACTTTAAACTTTCCACTCAAAGTTTAAAAAAAAAACTTCCATAGTTGAAAACCTTCAAATCTGATTAAAAATGTTCACTTCTTTCAAGAAGTCCATCAGCGCCCACGGAGGGACATTGTAGGTGTTTATCATGATCAACATTGTTACCATATATTGAGTTTGTTGTGTCAGGTGGCCTCACATGGTGGTCAGAATTTAGTTTCCAGACACAGATAGGGCACATACAGCCGACAAGACACAGGGGTCAGATATGAGTAAAAAAAAAAAAAAAGTAGCGCCTTACTGACATAAACACACATATATGTATAAAGATTCACACACATACACATGCACATGCACACCGATACATACACAAGCAACTATTTTGCAGATGATTTGGGGGAAGTTATTTCTAACGAGGTTCTTTTAGTAGAACTTTCAAAGGCATTAGTTCATAGCCCATATTTCTACATTCCTTTAATGTACTTCATAATCATGTTAATGGTTTTAGTTATTATCATCATTATTCAATTGTTACTGTTAAAGCTAATTTCATGTTAGTTATGCATTTCTTAGTAGTTTTCTACCTTTACTGTTTTATTCAGACTTCTCTTTCCCCTCTCCCTACCCCTCCCCACCCCTTTTTCTTTTAATTATTATTATTTTTTATCGTCTAATATCACTAATAGTGAAAAGACGCTAAACTAAAGAACGAACATACACAAGCACATGCATGCACACTCACACACACACACACACACTCACACTCACACACACACTCACACACACACACTCACACACACACTCACACACACACACACACACTCACACACACACTCACACACACACACACACACACGCACACTAACCCATGATAACATGAGGGATGTTTTCGGCTTTTCTGTGGTCTGGATCTGAATGAAGTTTTTGCGAAGCCTCCACCCTGAGAAAAAAACAAGACACAGACTGAGTCTCTGGGTATGACAGTCATATCCCACTTGTACCATCAGGACAGCTGAGGAGGCAACTGCTGCCCTGATTGTCTATTTATTCATTTATCAATATGTCTTGCTATAGCGCATATTCTTGAAACTCTATGCAATTTACAACTGCACTAACAGCATTCACTCAAACACGCCCACAAATATACACAAATTATTTGAAACACGAGTAAGAAAGGACAATTAAAAGAGATCATGCCAGAAAATGAATCCAATAATACATCAAATATAACAAAAAAAAGAAGAGTTAAAAACAAGAAATAAAGATAACAATAACAACAACAAAAATGTAGACAATTTAAACACACATGACATACAGACACACACACACTCGCATGCACACACACACACATACAAACAGATTACCAAATAAAACAACAACAACAACAAAAGTAAACTACACCATTATATAATAAAACAGTTCTTACCACAGAAACATTAATTTCGTACATAGCATTTATGGATTAAGACTGAAAATGCAAAAATGTGAGGCAATTTACACACGCATACAGTCCTAAAGTGGGTTTAGACACACACACACATGCACACACACACAGATGAACCAAAAAATCTGGGCTAGAATTTGATTATAGTGGAGTGCCTTGCCCAAGGTACATCCCCACTCTCTCCGCCATGAGAATTTTAGGACATTACTGAAGTACCTATGTCTACATGACCATCTGCATGACCGTACCTAAGTCTACATGACCGTATCAGTGTCTACATGACTACCTATATCTACATGACAGTACCTATGGTTTAAACAGTATCTTATTTGGAACATGTCACAATAAAACTTAAATGAACAGGCCAAAAATATATCTGTACCTATGTCTGCATGACCGTACCTATGTCTACATGATTGTATGCATGTCTACATGGCAGTAACTATAAAACATGACGGTACATATGTCTACATGATGGTACCTATGTCTACATGACAGTACCTATCTCTACTTGTCCTTACCTATGTCTCTCAGAGGTTCCACCACCTCCCAGCGCTGTGACTCAGAGCGGAAAATCATGGACACATGCTGCAAGGCCAGTTCTGAAACAAACAATCCAAACATGGTTCACCACATGACAATCCTCCCTTTCAACTCAATCAACACCACCACCACAGCAAAACACTGTAGGAAAGGACCTACCCCCCCCCCCCCACGTTCCCAAAACAAAAGAATCTTGAAAACAACTTGGAGAAGCGTGTTTTACCATCATCTACACTACACAAACTGTGACATTAAGGAAAAAAAACAGTTTTAACCCATTCAAACCTGAAGAGTTCGCAGCCTCTGCAGGCTTCCATGCTATACTGGTGAATGAAAAAAAATCAGAAAATATACTGTTTTACCTCAAGATTACATGTGGACACATCCAGAGCTACTGTAGAAGTTAATTCCCTTTCTTTGCAGTTTATCCATAATATATACATGTCAGATTGTGAAAATTATTTTGATGAGACAAAGTTTGACACCAGAGCAATGCTCAGGTGCAGGTCTAAATGAGTTAATAAGAACAGCGTTTCCACCTCGAGTCCGCAGACTGTGACACTGAGGAGAAAAGGTTTTAGATAAAGACATGTCCACTAATTCCAGTGCAGCATGTACTGAAGCAGTGTGTACTGAAGCAGTGCAGTGTGTACCAAAGCAGTGCAGAGTGTACTGAAAGAGTGCAGAGTGTACTGAAGCAGCGCAGTGCGTACCCAGGAAGTTGGTGGCATAGTTGGAGGGGTCCAGGAACTGCTTGGTGAAGATGCTGTTGGCCAGCACTGGGTGACCTGTCACTGCGCCCAGAAAGGCCTGCAACACACACACACACACACATACAGTGATACACACACACACATACAGTGATACACACACACACACATACACACACACAGATCATAGTCACAAACACACACACACACTCACACACAGTGGTGACAAGTTGTTACTTATACCCTCAATAAAGATCATTTTGACATGACAAGACTCTCCCCTTCACTAGGTCTTGAGTGATGGTCTGGACGCCAGTCATTCAGATGAGACGATAAACCAAGGTCCCGTGTGCAGCATGCATTTAGCGCACATAAAAGAATCCACGGCAATGAAAGGGTTGTCCTTGGCAAAGTTCTGTAGAAAAATCAACTTTGATATGAAAAACAAAACAAAAAACTGCATGGAGGAAAAAAAAATGGGTGGCGCTCTCAGTGTGGCGACATGCTCTCCCTGGGGAGAGCAGCCCGAATTTCACACAGAGAAATCTGTTGTGACAAAAAAGGAATAATACAATACAATAATACAATTAAAACGCAAAATGACACATTTCATAACTAACAATCATATTCAGCGGGACAAGTATCCTCTTTCTCTCTCCCCCCCTCTGTGTCAAAAATTGTATACTTTTGGTTTTGTCTTGTACTATTGAAAAGCACATCACTGCTTATCCTCAAAAATAAATACTGTTGTCTTGTCTCCCTCTCCCTCCCTTCTTTAGTTTTGTTCAATCAATTGAATCAAATGTCATGTGGTTGTAATGCTGTACATCTAACTTCATCACCAGTTCTTCGCTGAAAGGAGGAAGAAAGGTGGTAGAATGGTTGACGCCTATCATCTGCCAGTCTGTGTGTTTGAATCCTGGTTTGATGTGGTGTACTGTGTAAATCGGTTTGTCTGACAGCAGCGACACCTCCTTGTGAAATTGACAGTCTTCTTCTTCTTCTTCGTTCGTGGGCTGCAACTCCCACATTCACTTGTATGTGCAGGAGTGGGCTTTTACAGGTATGACCGATTTTACCCTGCCATGTAGGCAGCCATACTCTGTTTTCGGGGGTGAAACTGACAGTGGAACTGAACTGTAAGCCATTCGGTCTCTCAGAGATGACGTCATCTGCCTAGCAGATGGGGTACAGTAAATATATGCATTTGTCTGACAGCAGCGAAGCCTCCTTGAGAAACTGAAAGTAAAACTGACCTGTAAACCATTCTGTCTCTCAGCGATGACGTCATCTGCCTAGCAGATGTGGTGTAGTGTATATGAATTTGTCCAAACGCAGGGACACCTCTTTGCAAAACTGAGAGTGAAACTGACCTGTAAGCCATTCTGTCTCTCGGCGATGAAGTCTCTGTCCAGGTTACCAAACACCTTCTTTGGCGGCAGCGGCAGGTCGACCTGCGACAGCCTCAGCTGTGTGTCCAGGTTGGCAAAGTCACTGTAGCGTCGCACGATCTGCCACGAGTTGTCCTTCAGGGGGCCTCGCTGCACTCGGATCACGTACTCCTGCACAGTCACAAACACAAAAGCCACTGTCCAATACCACACTGTGCTCACTGTAGACAGTCTCTTTTTGTTCTTGTTTTATGCTGTCCCATAATCTCAGGCCACTTAGTAAGTTCAGTCTTAGTATCATCGTTCCCGCACTGCTAATGTGGACATGCCCGTGACCAACACTTTCCTGTCCTTTCTAATTTCTTGGGAGAAACTTACATTGATGGTGATCAAGTTGTGGGGGCGGTGTATTCCTCTCATTTTTTAAATTTTATTTTCACAAACAAGAAGAAGAAAGGAGAAGGAGATTTCATTTTCATGCTGTGTCCATCTTACAACCCATCTCTGAATCTCTTCAAACTTGTGGGGGAGTAAGGGTCCCATACTGGGCTAGCACACTCCAGTATGCGTCTCTCCACAACTTGGTCAGCAGTCAACTGTACTTTATTCAGCCTATTTCACAAGACTCTGTCATGAATGAGAAATTATTTTGTGGCCTCATTAAAAAATAGTAAAGGAAACAAGCATCACATTTATTATAAAATGTCAAATGGAATGTAACATGCCAAAATTATATATCAGGGATTACACATTACACTTACAGATTTACAAATATTCTATAATTACAAATCAATACATTAAAAACATATGATTAAGTAACACACATGCACACACACTCACTTCCGGCCCCATCCATCCAAACACTCGTAAGCTCACTCTGTACAACCCAGTCATGTACCTGAATGTGTTGCCACTCATACAATGCCATCTAATAATTCCAATATCCAAGTTGCATCGGACGAGCTCAAATTCTTTCCATTACACGACCAACACTGATTTGCCGATGACTCTGCTGTGGTTGATGCATGCTGGGTTTTTCATGTCTCCATAACCCACCAATCACTGACATGGATCACAGGATCTTTAACATGCGTATTTGATCTTCTGCGTGCGTATACACATGAAGGGGGTTCAGGCACTAGCAGGTCTGCACATATGTTGATCTGGGAGATCGGAAAAATCTCCTCCCTTTACCAAACTGGTGCCATTATCGAGATTCGAACATGGGACCCTAAGACTGAAAGTCCAATGCTTTAACCACTCTGCTATTGCGCCTTATTCTTGTTTGCCTTATGGGTCAAGTTGTTGATGAGCATGTCTTGATTTCTTGTCCAAGTGCTGACTTCCATGAAGCATGTGGAAATGGTCCAGCCAGACTTAACATTTCTGTAAGTGGTCATGTAATAATAGTATCAAGAAAGGAGGGATCACAATAATCTGGGTGAAGAACTGCAAGAAGACAGAAGGAAACACGATGATCTGGGCGCAAAAGTGTAACTCGAGCTACGTCATGTTGAACAAAATTCGTCCCTTTTCCAATCACGTGCTACACATACAACTGAATTTGGATCCGATACCTCGTAGTGGCTATTCTTGACTGTTACATGACACTGCTACAAACAACACATATATTCATCCACAACAAATTTACCTCTGAAGTATGGAAAATCGGATTGCGAAATCAGGACCTTTGGTCCTATTCTTCTTTTTCCGTTTCTTCAATACTTACGACATGATCGTCTTGCTTTTGGGCTGCTTCAATGAAGGCTGTTAGAGGAACGGTGTCATCTAAAGTCACCTTCGACGCCCGTGTCTTTTCAAATACGTTCATTTTCGCTGATTACCTAGTCCTGCAACCTCCCATATGCAGACTCAAGTGCATTTTCGATTTTATGCTGTTAAACGGGGGCGTGACGAACTACCGGAACTGAGCCACTGGGTCACAGTTTACGATCGTCGTAAATATGCTTTGTCAATGTTCATTATATTCGTGTATGTGTTACTAAAACATCATTGATTTATATACGGATGTTTGATGCTTTATTTGAATGGGGCTTTAAAAAAATACACTATCATATTTTCAAAAACAAACCGTCACGACATTTGCCACCCACCAACCTTGGGTTAAAAAAAAAAAAAAAAAAAAAAAAAAAAAAAAAACCACCACCACAAGGATTTAAACTCGGAATCGTCATGCACATGCACAGATAACACACAACGTAGATAAACCAGCCTGTTGGTGCGGGGTACATGTAAGATTCAGCACTGTTTATTACAAAACACACAGACACAAACACACACACACACACATTGGGCACACACACACACACACACACACACACACACACACACCGCTCACGAAACACTAACATACACGAGCTGGCTCGAACCAAAAAACAAACAAACAAAAACAACAAACTGAACAACATCTATGTCACGCTATGATGCCGATCAGCCGTTCACTGTACGCCCAAAAGTTCTTCACGAGTCATTTTTTTATTTCATGAATATTAATAGTAGATAATATTGCATTCCATAAGCAACCTCCAGAATAAATAAGACTAGACTTGAAAATATCGACTCTAGTGGGAGCAGCACCATAATCTTGCCGGGGTGAGGATGATGGACTGGATTGGTTACAAATCTGCTTCTTAAAGAAGGAGGAGCAGTATCAATCATAATTCTAAACATAAAAAGAGCCTTGTTGTATGGCAAGTTTCGACTTCAGCGGAAGAATATTTAAGTTTGTGTAATCAGTAATTGATAGTGATGACTGACGATTTAAGAGAGAGACTGAGAGAGAAACAGAGAGACAGAGAGAGACAGAGACACTGGCAGGTGACAGACAGACCGTCGGCAGACAGACAGAACGACAGAGACAGAGAGAGAATTAAATTTTCAACAGGGTCAAAAGTTTTTACACCCCACCATGTATCATTTTAATGTTGTTGTTGTTGACTGGGGCTTTTTACCGTAACGTTTTGCTTCGACGGTCTCTCTCTCTCTCTCTCTCTCTCTCTCTCTCTCTCTCTCTCTCTCTCCCTCTCTCATGACTGGAACTGAATTAAACAATGTTATAAAAAAAAATTAATAAATAAAAATAATTCAACACGTGTTTCCAAACAAACAGGCCTCGTTGTTTTGGAACAACAACTGTGACGTATGTCTACATACTTTCGCAACAATATCCTCCGTATTTTTTTTCTTTTATTTGTCATTTATATACACATACCGTGCGCCCCCATCCTTCACCCCCCCCCCCCACACACACACACACACACACATCCACACCCACACCCACCAACACAACACCCCAAACATCCCCCACACAGGCACATTCGCCGTACTTTTAAAGGGAGTGAACCAAGCCCTTGACAAACTGTTGAGAGAATTCAGAGTTATGTGGTTACACATCTACAGCACAAACTGTCAAACACATCTGATCACGGTTGCCAAAATATGTGCGTATTGATATGTGTCTTGCATCAATACAACCCGGAGCACAATAAAACACGTGTTCCCCGTGTTATGGAATCAAAACAATTAGCCGCTGGAAAGAATTCAATAAAACACATTTTCCACATACATAAGTATGTATATATGTGTGTCAGTGCTGCCGCACTCGCGCGCGCGTGTATGTGTGTGTGTGTTGGGGGGTGGGGGTGGGGCGGCGGCTGGGTGGGGGGGGGGGCGCAAGAAGGCAGGAGTGGGAAGGGGTGGCGCATAATCAGTGTGTGTGTGTGTGTGTGTGTGTGTGTGTCAGTGTGTGTTTGTGTGTGTGTGATGATTTATTAACATTTCTATACTGCCAGAGCCTAAAATTAAAGCTATTTAGGCACTGAGTAAAAAGTGTGTGTGTGTGTGTGTGTGTGTGGCGTCAGTGTGTCGCGCGCGCGCGCGCGTGTTTGGTCGGGTGTGTGTGTAGTAAGCGGCGTCAGTGTGACCCATTGAGCCACTGATAAAGGTATGAGCTTGACACTGCACGGTAAAAATCGCTGAAGTAACCCACAAATGCAATACTATCTCCACACCAGGTGGGCCCAACGTCAGTTCTGAACTCAGCGCAAAGAACAGATCACCCCGCATCGCTTTTCTCTCGCACACTGAAAAAGTGAACGTCACATCCTGTTGAAGGTGTCGTCTGTCAAGGTAAACAATCTCAAACACCAGTGGTTTATGTTGAACGTTGTAAAAATAACAATATTACTGATAGGCGGTATAAAAATCCGGTTACCACGAGATAAAGAGATAACGGCGTTTCAGTCGAGTCTCGCTTTTAACTCGAGTTTCGGTCCCGAAACGTCATTTTATCTCCTAAGACGGTACTTTTGGTTTCACTGACACCACTTATCATCATTTTTTGCTTTGTTTCA
>NC_134883.1:48916900-48951900 GCF_041734735.1 Babylonia areolata
GCTTACACGGCGGGGTAAATAAACAAAATGGTCATACACTTAAAATGTTTCATGTTTGAGTGTGTACTGTATGTGTGCGTGCCTGAAATTTGATTGATTGACACAGGGAACAAATGATAAGCGGTCCGCAATGGCAGCCGTGAGTCGGCTCTGTCCAGGTAGGCAGCCTGTTGTGCAAATGACCCCGTGTTTGTAAAGCGCTTAGAGCTTGGTCTCCGACCGAAGGTATGCGCGATATAAGTATCCATATCATACCACCACATCTGCTGGGTAGTTGCCTGACAAGAAGCATAACCCAACGCACTTTGGCCTTGAGTGCAAGCATATACATAATCATATATATATACATATATATATATATATATGAGAGTGGATTTCTTCGTTGCCATGGGTTCTTTTTCATTTGCGTGCCACACACAGGACTTGACTATCATCTCATCCGTCCGTACGAGTAGACGCTCAATTCGATTTTCCAGTCAAAACTTTGGAGACTGAAAGGGCGCGAGAGCCGGGAAGGGATTCGAACCCGGGCAGACCATCCCAGACTCTGTAATAGCAGACAGACAATCGTCTTAACCACTCTGCCATACCCATACCCCCACAGACTCTGTACTGACAGACAGACAATCGTCTTAACCACCCTGCCATACCCATACCCTCACAGACTTTATACTGGCAGACAGACAAGCATCTTAACTATTTAGTAACCTTCCTTCCTCCACATCGCAGGGCGAGGCAGTGAACATGCTGAACCAGATCGTGCACTGGGCCAGGCAGGACGACTCGGCGCTGGGCAGAGAGAGGCTGTCCGGCCAGACCGGGGTCAGCACGCTGGCCGTTCCCATGATGCTGCTCTACCTGACACAGGAGCTGACAACCACCATGGGGGACCCCTCGCTGACCGCTCAGTACGAAGACGCGCAGCAGTGGTGTGTCACGGAGATCTTGAAGCACGTGCAGGTGGGTGGGTGGGTGGGCGTGTGAGTGCGTGGGTGTTGTGATGTGGTGTGTGTGGTTCTTCTTCTTTTCTTCTTTCCCGTTACACGACCAACATCGACTTGCCGATGACTCTGTCGTGGTTCATGCATACAGGGTATTTTCGTGTCTCCATAACCCACCGAACACTGACATGGGTTACAGGATCTTTAACGTGCGTATTTGATCTTCTGCGTGCCGTATACACACGAAGGGGGTTCAGGCGCTACGCAGGTCTGCAAATATGTTGACCTGGGAGTCTCCAACTTTTACTCACCAGGCGCCGTTACCGTGATTCGAACCCTCAGATTGAAAGTCCAACACTTGAACCACTCGGCTATTGCGCCCGTTGTGTGTTGTGTTGTGTTGTGTCGTGTCGTGTTGTTTTTGTTCGTATTCTTATTGTATTGCATCGTGAAATATTTCTCTGTTAAGCTGGATTGCATTACGGTACCGTGTTGTGTTGTACTGTGTTGTGTTGTGTTGTAGTGTATTGTATCTTCTTGTGTTGTATGGTGTGGGGTGGGGGTGTGGTTGTGTTGTGTTTGGGGTGTGGTTGAGTTGTGCCGTGTTGTTTTTGTTCTTGTTTTCATTGCATTGAGTTATATTTCTGAATTGTGTTCGATTGCACCACTACTGTGCTGTGTTGTGCTTTACTGCATTGGGTTGTATTGTACTGTATTGTATCGTATTGTGTTGTATTGTACTTGTTTGTGTTGCATAATTGTACTGCCTTTCTGTGCATAATGCAATGTTGTTGTGGTTTTTTTTTCATAAACGTAAAAAAAGTGTTTAAAATGCTACTGATTCTCTATAGATGTGTTTTGTTCGGTTCTGCACAGAATTTGTTGTCGTATTTTCGCAACTTTTAAGCTGAGTTCAATGATCAGTGTTTAGAAATGTATGTGTGTGTGTGTGTGTGTGTGCGTGTTTGTGTGTGTGTGTGTGCGTGTTTGTGTGTGTGTGTATGTGTGCGTGTTTGTGTGTGTGTGTGTGTGTGCGTGTTTGTGTGTGTGTGTGTGACAGAGGGGCGGCAGTGTGGTGCTGGAGAACGTGTCAGCTGACGGCCAGGAACTGCCGGGGTCTGCAGGGCGTCTCGTCAACCCGGGTACATCCACCCGGCCCTCCCTGCTCCCCCTCCCCTCCCCTCCCAACCCTCTACCCCATCCCTTCCCTCTCCCCCCCGATGCCTGTACACATCACAGCGTTTCATTGTTTTTGTTATGATGATGATGATGATGATTGCAAATGTACAGATCACTGTGCTTCATTATAATGATGATGGTGATAACTGACCGCAGCAGCAGCAGTAGTAGTAATAGTAGTCTAGTAGCATCTGCAGCAGCAGCAGCAGTAGTAGTAGTAGTAGCAGTAGTAGTAGTGGTATCGTCATCATCATCACCAAATTAAACACTGAGCGCACATAATGTTTTTGCAATACATGCTGATGCACATGTTCCCACATACAGACAACAGCCAGCATTTCATTCATCTTCTTGGCAGCAGCAGTAGGAGCAACAGCATCAGCATCAGTAGCTATGACGTGTGTGTGTGTGTGTGTGTGCATGCAGGCCATGACGTGTGTGTGTGCGCACGTGCAGGTCACGCCATAGAGGCTGGGTGGTTCCTGCTGAGGAGGGTCCAGGCCACCCAGGACTCTTCTCTCCAACAGGTGGCCCTCAGCACCTTCATCACCGCCTCCTTCCGGCGGGGCTGGGACCCCCAACATGGCGGCCTCTTCTCCTTCCTGGATGTGGATGACGAGTCGCCCGTGCAGCTGGAGTGGGACATGAAGCTGTGGTGGCCCCACTGCGAGACCCTCGTCGCCCTCCTCATGGGTTACAGCGTCACCAAGGACGCGCAGCTTCTGAGGCAGTTCTCCACCGTCTTTGACTACGTCTATTCCCACGTAAGTGCTTGTCTGAATACGTCTGTTCCCTCAAAGTACTGTCTTTGACAATGTCTATTCTCTCTAAGTATACCTCTTGTCTTTGGCTACGTCTGATTCTACAAAACTGATGTCTTTGACTACATCTATTCCCACTAAGTACTGTCTCTGACTACGTCTATTCCCACATAAGCGATGTATTTGACTACGTCAATTCGGATGAAGTACTGTCTTTGACTACGTCTGCTGCCGTGTAAATCATGTCTTTGTTGTATACTGCCGTCTTTGATGACGTCTACTGGCATTTAAGTGCTTGTCTTTAACGACGTCTAAGTGTTTATTTGACTACGCCTACTGCCGTGTAAGTATCTCTGGAGTCTGGAATGGTATGTTACAGGAACCTTTGCAGATTGTCGTCGCAACAGGCAAAGGTAATGTCTCTGACTCCGCAAACATTTTGACAGAGATGAACTGACACTGAAAGAATGGAACACATAACTGCTGTTGTGATCGCTTTTCAGTTTGAAAGAAGGGGAAGTGGTCTCGAAGTTATCTTACTTGATGCATTTGACAGTGTCTTTGGACTGAGCTGGAGCACAATAAAAGGGGGCAGGGGGAGGGGGAGGAGGGTGTGGGGTGGGAAATAGAAGGGGAAGTGTTTTTTTTTGTTTGTTCGGTTTTTCTTTTCTTTTCTATTCATCCCATAGAACCACAACATACAAGGCAAGCTGGTTCACAGTAGTCCACCAGTGACCCTCATTCAGCATTCCAATGGTTTCAGTTTGTGGACAAGAAGCAGGGGGAGTGGTACGGATACCTCAACAGACGAGGAGACATCACTCATCGCTTCAAAGGGGGGCCCTGGAAAGGTGAGCATGGGTAACATTATATCTTTGTATCCTAAAATCTGGGTCCTATTTAGTATTGTAATGAACAATTTTGTTTTACAATGCAGACATATGAAAAATAACATGTTGCGTGTAATCAACCCTTTTAATCAAGAAATATGCTGAATATGATGTGAAATGACCCATATAATAAACATGAACAGATCATTGTCATATCTTCTTCTTCTTCTTCTGCGTTCACTCATATGCACCCGAGTGGGCTTTTATGTGTATGACCGTTTTTACCCCACCATGTAGGCAGCCATACTCCGTTTTCGGGGGTGTGCATGCTGGGTATGTTCTTGTTTCCATAACCCACCGAACGCCGACATGGATTACAGGATCTTTAACGTGCGTATTTGATCTTCTGCTTGCATATACACACGAAGGGGGTTCAGGCACTAGCAGGTCTGCACATATGTTGACCTGGGAGATCGTAAAAATCTCCACCCTTTACCCACCAGGCGCCGTCACCGTGATTCGAACCCGGGACCCTCAGATTGACAGTCCAACGCTTTAACCACTCAGCTATTGCGGCCATCATTGTCATATCAAGCTGCCATATCTATTATTTACATTTCAATAGTTTGCGGGGCACAAAACAGAAAGAACGCTTCCTGATTGGCACACACTGAACGAATGCGTCATTGCCAACGATTTTTCAAGCCAGGCGAGATGGCCACAAGTCAGCTTAGCAACTGAATCTGTTTCAAAAGGAGTACAATAACCCTAAAAATTGCCGAAAACCACTGAGTTACATCTACTAATGGTAATATAGTTTCATTTATGTGCGAATACTGCCATCAAAATAGGTCCCTGAATCTCGAGTCCTAATACAGGACTTTACTGTCAGCATGGACTAAAAGTAATAACACACAGTGCGAGTACAGATTTCACAATACCTTAAGGACACTTGGACTGACCGGTCTGTGCTTCACTGGCTCTGAAGATGGATGTGACATTGTTCTGCAAGCGATTGCGCTTGTTCCCATAACCAGACTGGCTTGAATTTTCTCAGTATCCTTCCTTGATTATTGAATTAACGTCTGGCCAAAATGAAATGATTTGGCGAGTCTGTCTGTCTTTGACTTTTGTGTGGAAAAGTGGTCCCTGTTTGTACAGCCTGTATTTGATGTTTGTGACTGGGAAAAGTGGTTTGTGAAATCCACATTTGACCTATTGGAAAAGTCCTTTACTTTTTGGGGGGAAGCCTGTTTTCTCTCTAGCCGTTAGGTCTTTCAAATGATGAGAATTGCCACATCTATTTTTTCATCGACAGTTCTCCAGATATAATATGTAATTTTACATATATGTCCATCTTCATGTGTTTTCTTCCCCCTTCCAAATCAATAAATGATCTACTTGTGTGCTAATCAATTTACCACTTTGATACCTTACAAATTACATCCAACATGGCAATCAATTTCCTGTCTGCTAAAGTCAGACACGTCTGAGTCAGTTAATGACATGTGTACCAGTGTTTCCTGTTTTGCATGTGTATCCCACATCCTCAGCAAACATCAGGGAAAACTGGACTGAATCTCCAAACATGATTTATTGAGATGAGTATATGTGATGACACAGAGCACAATGGCATTGGTTCACAGCAGTCCTCATCCATTCAAAACACTCAGCACCTTCTGGAAGGAACAGTAAGTTAAAAGAACTCATGTACCTATGGAGAAGTACAACAGATATTTTCTGAAACTTTCTCTAATTTCTGTCATTCCAATACAGTGTAGAAAAAAAAAAAAAAAAACCTCCAAAAAACAACATAGTTTTCTAACCCAGGTTCACCTTTTCTTTTTTTTGTTTTTGGATTACAGCCTGACAACTATAAATTCCATGCAGAGCAAGTGACAAAAGCATTTCAATGCAAATTATACATACATGGCTTTGTGTGATGGCGATGAACCTCCATTGTTCCTAATCCCTTGTTGAAGTGCACGCTTCTTTACCTCCAACATTCCCCCGCACAAGAGCCAACCAGTATGATGTGGGATGGACTGTGCTGTTTCATCTTCAGCCAACACTCCCATGCCAAGCCCTTGTTTCAGCTTCTCAAGGAGGCGTCACTGTGTTCGGACAAATCCACATACGCTCCACATCTGTTTGACAAACGCATGACAGCAGCATAACCCAAAGTGCCTGTCAGGCCTTGAGTGCATGCGTACATATTTGTGTATCTGTCAGATCAGATTTATTTTTTCTGGATTCTGCCAGAGGACAACACTTTTGTTGCCATAGGTTCTTTTTCAGTGTACCAAGCGTGTGCTGCACACAGGACTGCAGTTTATCATCTTGTCTGGACGCCAAGTTTGATTTTCCAGTCAAACTTGGGAGAAAGTGCAAGAAAGGGATTCATACCAAGACCCTTACGGATACTGTATTGGCAAAAAGTGTATTAACCATTCTGCCAACTTGCTCATAGACAAGGTGGATGTGAAATCACTGACTGGATGGCTCTGTTAGGCAAAGGGATCTTTAACCTGAAATGAACTTGGCAGTCATCATCTTCAAAAAAAGGGACAGCACACACACTGGGAGATGAATAAGGGAGATCAGGACGGAGGAAAAAAGATATGGCTGGATAAAATAAAAACTCAACACACATATCATCTAGGTGCAACATGAAACCATGGCAGTTATCTCACAAGCAGAATGATTGAAAATGAGGCAGCATCAATGGTGAACAAGGAACAGTAAGTGGGAGACTGCACAAGTGGGTAACCGTATCGTATCTGTAATAAAAACGTGTTTGAAATATAGCACCAATGAAAGAAAGAAGAGACGCTTCCCGCAGAGATGTATCAGTCGATCCACCGGTAGCATGTCATGGCATCAGAGCTTTTGTTGTTGTTTTTTGTCTCAACTTCTGTGTCCCTTCATTTCTACATGAATTTACATGATTTCAGTTCTGCCCAACCCCCATACACCCCTTCTACTCTACTTCCTGTATACACAACTGCTATGTGCCATGGATCTGTCAATACCACTGATACAAACAGCCACCATGAGAGGAGGAGAGGGGGTGGGGGGAGGGGAAGAGTGGTCATGAGGGGTTCATGTAATTTGTAACTTGCTTTCACATATAGCACCCTGAGCTCTTAGAAAGGCGCAATACAAATGTACTTTATTATTGTCATATAAATTACGTATCATTTAAAATTCACTGACGCTGTGTGGCTGTTGCAGGGTTTTTCCATGTCCCTCGCTGTCTGCTGATGTGCGAGACCATGCTGGAAAAGTTGGTCTCGGAGAACACCCAGCAACCCTCCACCCCCGTCACCCCCACCATGGAGTGAGCTATACCTCACTGTTAATGCCCCTGCTCCTTCCGCATGACACTTACAGTATTGCATACCATTGTGTGGTTCAGAATAATAATGTGTATTCACAAATAATTGTCTACCATTTTCTTGAAGTATTCACAAATAAATAACAACGGTTTTGTTCAGTATACTTCTGCTGTCACCCTGTTGTCTTTTTTTTATTTTCAAATTAATTAATTAATTTTATTATTATTACTACTACCTTTTTCTATATTATAATTATTATTTATTTATTTATGTAAGCTTATCTATTATTTATTCCCCCCCCCCTCCCCCTTTTTTTTTCTCTTTTCTCAAGGCCTGACTAAGCGCGTTGGGTTACGCTCCTGGTCAGGCATCTGCTTGGCAGATGTGGTGTAGCGTATATGGTTTTGTCTGAACGCAGTGACGCCTCCTTGAGCTACTGAAACTGTCACCCTTTCCTTTCAATATTAGCACTATGTTCAAAAGAGACAGAGCACACTGCAAATACCTATTATACCAAAACCTGGATGTTATATTATATTGTAATGTGCTTCTATTGGAACTGTTGTGTTATAAAGTGCTTGGAGCAAAATCCTTTGATCTGACAAAGTCACTGACTGGTCGTCTGCTCGCGTGCCAGCCTGTTAGCAAAGAGGGCTCTTCTCAGAATGTTGTGAAGCGAACAAGGCAGTGATGCAACATTTTAGGGTTGCCGAAGTACTTCAGATGCTACAAACTGAAGGGTTGGACATTGAAGAGGTGGATGATGGTGAAGAAGAAAGCGAATTTAATGCAGAAAGCGAGCATGGGTATGGTGATTCGGGGTGAAAAATTGGCAGTATTTTCTACATATGGCAAAACTGTATAAATAAGATGAGAAATTTGATTTTTTTTTATATGTAATAGCTGAACAAGTAATAAACCAGTTCTGAAAGTTTCATTTTCTTCCTCTGTATTTTGTATTTTTTGTAATTTTTTTCCAAACCCTTACAAATGGGCCGTCTGTGGGGAAAAGCAAGGGAGAAAACTTGTCGTCCCGAGTGAGCTAAAGTGCAGTTTCCTGGAGAAAGTCATGGCACATGCACAGAGGAATCATTTCAGCTGTGAAAGTAGAGCAATCCCAGCACCACACGCATCACCACTAAGCAATGGCATAAATACAACTTTTTCTCTGTCTTGGAACTCCCGATGCCTACAAGTAAAATGAATTCCACCGCCACACATATCAGCACAAAGGATGGAATAACTATAATGTTTTGAGGCATAAATACAACTCTTTCTGTCTTGGAAACCCCGATGCCTACAAGTAAAATGAATTCCACCGCCACACATAGCACAAAGAATGGCATAACTATAATGTTTTGAGGCATAAATACAACTCTTTCTGTCTTGGAAATCCCGATGCCTACAAGTAAAATGAATTCCACCGCCACACATATCAGCACAAAGGATGGCATAACTACAACCTTTTGAGGCAAAACTACAACTTGTTCTTGGAACAAGGAACCTCAATACCTACAAGAACACTGGTTCATAAGCAAATGCTTTTGATGTACAGTGCTGGAGTCTTTCAGCTCAAGCTTTCTTGTTCTGCTAGGTGTGCATCTTTCCACTGCAAGACATGGCTTCCTTGAGTTTTTATCTGATTTGATTTTTGAAAAGGTAAACATACAGCTTACATACCAGTATAATTTGTGACCACCAGATAGTGTTCCATGTCCTTTCAATATGAAAAGGAAATAAAATGCATGAAGTCTGTTTTATATCCTTTTTTTGTGTGTGTTTTCCTGTTGTGTCTTGTTTTGAGTTTCTGGGGTGCATGCGTGTGTTTGAGTATGAGTGTGTGTAAAAACAGAGTTATTCCTTCCATATCTGAAGGTTTGCCACCTTTCTAGAAATGTTATTGGTGAGCGATCTGTCTTAACTGAACTTGCTGTCATGTGAAATGATAAGCTTTCTAGTCTACCATATGGTATGCATTGTCCGAGCTGCAAATACCAAATCCATATTGTAAGCAAATTGCGCATTCTGTATTCTACTTGTAGCCAGAGATACATTTCAGAAAGGCTCATATTTTCTGGATAGGGGTGAGAGTTGGAGGTCATGAAGGTCAAAGGGTGAAGGCCATTAGAATTTTAAAGTTTTTCACACACACACGCAAAAAAAAAAAGTGTCCATTATTTACTTATGAGTAGATCACACAAAAGATGTTGCTGTGTCCATAACAAATTGAGACCAAACTTCACAAAGATATTCACAATACCTCATGAAACTTCCAGAAAAATACATCCTAATGTCAGGATGGGAAACTGCGACTGAAAGTAATCTCAGTAACTTTTCACAAAATCACACATTAATCAAATATCTAAAAAGTGAAATCTGCATATCTATATCCATTTCATAGTTTTGCTTTCATTTATTATGACAGTATGGTGTTACTTTGAACATGGTTTTGCTTTGATGAAATGTTACCAATGTGGCTTTCCTTCAAACAACTCTTCAAGCAAACACTGGATGCGACAGTGAATTCACCAACTTCATAGTCTGGCCCTGTATGCCATTGAAGACATTATCTGTACACCTGATAAAAAGGCCACACTCCTGAACTGTGATGCCTGTCCTGGTTCATTACAGCATTTTACAACAAGTCTGACTGGGTGAAATTTTATACCGATTTTGACTGGGTGAAACCTTGTAACGTGTCTATCTGAAGATGGGCAGTAGAAAAGAAATAAATAAAATAACAGCCACAGAGGGTGAGCGGCCAGCCCTCAAACGTTGAAGTGGAGTTCCTCAGGGATGTCCGGGCCTTCACTGGCCGGGTCTGACTCCAGGTTCTTCACCACCAGAAACACCAGCACGGCCACAATCACAATGGCCAGCAGCTTCACCCACAGCGGCAGCCCTCCTGTGGACGGCGGAGACTTCTCTCTGCAAACAGTACGACACAACACAGGGTGCAGGGGAAACAAGATACGAGAACACTGTGTTATCTCTGAAAGAGAAACTGATGGCACATTTGCTGACTAAGGTGACATAGTAATCAATTAGAACAAAGCAATCAAAGTCATATAAATACTAAATTACAACACTGATTAACAAACTGAAAGATAATCAATGCAATAATATTGTAGTCTAAGTCACACTACAGGAACACTCCAATAAAGCTATGTAACAGGGAACCAGCAGTTCACTGTGTGTGTGCGTGTGTGTGCGTGCCTGTGTGTTGTCATATAAACCAGTGACTTAGACTGCATAAAACAGAACACACAGGGGGAGTAAGCAGACAGATGCCAGGCCACAGAGAGGAGTCTTACTTTTGCAAGCGAGCTGACTGTGCAGACTGGGACCTGTTGGCGCTACTGGGTCTCTCCACCTTCCTCGACATCTCCTGCTGACGGGGCGGAGTTTTCCTCACCTCCGGTGTATATGTCGTCTTTGTTAATCTTTGTCTGCACATGGTTGTACACATACACACATGCTTAGGCCGCAGTCTACAGTGTGCTTACCACAGGACCTTTCCACACAGTCTACAGGACAATGTCACAGTCATGCTGAACAATGGAACAGTCATACAGCACAATTCCACACAGTCTACAGGACAATGTCACAGTCATACTGAACAATGGAACAGTCATACAGCACAATTCCACACAGTCTACAGGACAATGTCACAGTCATACTGAACAATAGAACAGTCATACAGCACAATTTCACACAGTCTACAGGACAATGTCACAGTCATGCTGAACAATGGAACAGTCATACAGCACAATTCCACACAGTCTACAGGAAAATGTCACAGTCATACTGAACAATAGAACAGTCATACAGCACAATTTCACACAGTCTACAGGACAATGTCACAGTCATACTGAACAATAGAACAGTCATACAGCACAATTCCACACAGTCTACAGGACAATGTCACAGTCATACTGAACAATAGAACAGTCATACAGCACAATTCCACACAGTCTACAGGACAATGTCACAGACATACTGAACAATAGAACAGTCATACAGCACAATTCCACACAGTCTACAGGACAATGTCACAGTCATACTGAACAATAGAACAGTCATACAGCACAATTCCACACAGTCTACAGGACAATGTCACAGTCATACTGAACAATGGAACAGTCATACAGCACAATTTCACACAGTCTACAGGACAATGTCAAAGTCATACTGAACAATGGAACAGTCATACAGCACAATTCCACACAGTCTACAGGACAATGTCACAGTCATACTGAACAATAGAACAGTCATACAGCACAATTCCACACAGTCTACAGGACAATGTCACAGTCATACTGAATAATGGAACAGTCATACAGCACAATTCCACACAGTCTACAGGACAATGTCACAGTCATACTGAAACAATAAAACAGTCATACAGCACAATTCCACACAGTCTACAGGACAATGTCACAGTCATACTGAACAATAGAACAGTCATACAGCACAATTCCACACAGTCTACAGGACAATGTCACAGTCATACTGAACAATGAACAGTCATACAGCACAATTCCACACAGTCTACAGGACAATGTCACAGTCATACTGAACAATGGAACAGTCATACAGCACAATTCCACACAGTCTACAGGACAATGTCACAGTCATACTGAACAATAGAACAGTCATACAGCACAATTCCACACAGTCTACAGGACAATGTCACAGTCATACTGAACAATAGAACAGTCATACAGCACAATTCCACACAGTCTACGGGACAATGTCACAGTCATACTGAACAATGGAACAGTCATACAGCACAATTTCACACAGTCTACAGGACAATGTCACAGTCATACTGAACAATAGAACAGTCATACAGCACAATTTCACACAGTCTACAGGACAATGTCACAGTCATACTGAACAATGGAACAGTCATACAGCACAATTCCACACAGTCTACGGGACAATGTCACAGTCATACTGAACAATGGAACAGTCATACAGGACAATTTCATAAACTCACCTAGGTAGGTGTTGCTGAAGAATCACTTCTTCGTCCGCACCTGTTTTGATAGACACACGATACACATGCCTTTCACTGTTAGTGTTACACACTTGTCATGCTGTATAATGGGGGGCAAAAAGGAAAGGAAAGAAAAAAAAAAGAACAGTGGTTATATAAATTATAGGTATAAGTGTGTGCATGCACTTCTCTCTCTCTCCCTCTGTGTGTGTATGTGTGTGTGTGTGTGAGAGAGAGAGAGTTCTGACTTAACATGTCACTGTAAAGTGCTTTGAGGGGTTTGGAAGTGCACTATAAACATATGTCTATTCTTCTCCTTATCATCAGATGATTCAAAGATACGAAACTCCTACTGCTCATTTCCCTCATACGCTTTTCACATGACATCAGTACAATACAATAACTAAGTGTCTGTTGGTCTGCACGTCCTTTTTCTCAGAATGAAGTCACAGCTTACAGCCAGGCCCAGCCACTGATTCTTCACACGCTGCAACAGTCTGTCGTCACCAGCTGCTGGACTGTATCGCTCTTGACCAGGTCATTTTTCACTTGTGGTCATTTTCCAAAGGCAGTTTAATTGAATGATATGGCTACTTATGTAGTGCTTATCCTCGGTCGGAGACCAAGCTCAAAGCGCTTTACAGATACGGGGTCATTTGCACAACAGGCTGCCTGCCTGGGTGGAGTCGACTGACGGCTGCCACTGGGCGCTCATCATTTGTTTCCTGTGTCATTCAATCAGATTTCAGGCACGCACACATACACACTTAGACATGTAACATTTTACATGTATGACCGTTTTGTTTATTTACCCCACCATGCAGGCAGCCATACTCCCGTTTTCAGGGATGTGCATGCTGGGTATGTTCATGTTTCCATAACCCACCGAATGCTGACATGGATTACACAATCTTTAACATGCGTATTTGATCTTCTGCGTGTGTATACACACGAAGGGGGTTCAGGCACTAGCAGGCCTGCACATAAGTTATGTTGACCTGGGAGATCGTACAAATCTCCACCCTTTACCCACCAGGCGCCGTCACCGTGATTTGAACCCGGGACCCTCAGCTTGAATGTCCAATGCTTTAAACATTCAGCTACTGCACCCGTCAATGACAGAGGTGAGAAGTGCAGACACTGAGAGATGCAGTGTTCATGACAGAAATGAGAAGTACAGACACAGAGAGATGTACAGTGTTCATGACAGAAATGAGAAGTACAGACACAGAGAGATGTACAGTGTTCATGACAGAAATGAGAAGTACAGACACAGAGAGATGTACAGTGTTCATGACAGAAATGAGAAGTACAGACACAGAGAGATGCACAGTACTCATGACAGAGGTGAGAAGTGCAGACACTGAGAGATGTACAGTGTTCATGACAGAGGTGAGAAGTACAGACACTGAGAGATGCAGTGTTCATGACAGAGGTGAGAAGTACAGACACTGAGAGATGCACAGTACTCATGACAGAGGTGAGAAGTGCAGACACTGAGAGATGCACAGTGTTCATGACAGAGGTGTGAGCTGCAGAAACTCATACAGATGCAGTGTTCATGACAGAGGTGTGAGCTGCAGAAACTCATACAGATGCACAGTGTTCATGACAATGTAAGAAGTGCACACACTCAAACAGATGCACCACAATGTTCACAACAGATGTAAGAGGTGCAAACACTGTAACAGATGAACAATGTTCATAACAGATGTAAGAAGTGCACACACTCAAACAGATGCACAGTGTTCATGACAGATGTAAAAGGTGCAGACACTAGAACAGATGCACAATGGTCACGACAGAGATGAATGGCGCAGACATGGCCACACGACACAGGACTACTTACTGTCGTCATCTGCCTGGTCATCGTCGTCGTCGTCGTCATGCACTTGTTCATAGCGGCTGGACGGTACGGCTTCCTGCCCTGTCTTCAGCTTAAACAGCTTCCTCTCGTACACCGTGCGTGTGGAGGCTGTGGACAAGGCGATTCACCTCAGTCACACTTCATCCCTTTCTTTGACCCATACTCTCCATATGTTCAAGTGACAAAACAACAAACACAAAAAATTTCACCACTGATTCAATGACTTTTTCCGCTTCTGTGCCATGCTCCCTTTTACGTTTCTATGTGATATATTTATCTAATTTGTGTTATATCAGACCTGCAAACCCCTGGACTGACTTAGGGGGAACAAATTCAAAATCTGAGGATTTTCTATAAATTTGTAGGGAATGTACTGTTGATACAGCACACACAACATAAATATCTCACACCCTAATAAACAAACATTCTAATGGTTGATCTTTTCTTCTGCAGCCACAGGCAATGCATCTCCTTTTTGTTTCAACATGATGGCATTCGATATGAAACAATTAAAACAGCAAAGAATTATGACTGGCAGCTTTTTGACAGACACTGTTGAGACATGAATGTTGATTGGCTGACAAGAGAGTAGGTCGGTGGACACATGTGGTGGGCAAAGGCTGACTATACTTTTACTGAGTTAGACAATGTGCCACGATGATTCAAATGATATATATACATACACATACAGAATTTTCTTATCTTTTATTATTTTATTTTTTCATTTGGGGGAATAATTCAAGGCTGTGTGATATCAGGGAATGCAGTTAAAACCCTTTCACCACCAATGTCGCATTTCAGCACCAACCAGATAGAGCACCTGTTGCTGAAATGTGACCAGATCATAAGTCGGTTATTCACAAACCTACTGTTCTTACCAACCAGATAGAGCACCTGTTGCTGAAATGTGACCAGATCATAGGTTGGTTATTCACAAACCTACACCTCTTAATTTTCAGTGCTAGGATGGACCATATTTCGCTCAAATCACAGGGGAATCCCCAGCTATTCTTAGTTGACATTTTTTCTATGTTTCTGGCAACAGGGAGTGCTTCACTCTAAACAGACTGACGGTGAAAGGGTCTTGAAAGAATAAATTCTGTCGGATGGGGAGTGGTTGGCAGGTCTGCTTTTAAAGAGATCGGCCAGAACGTACGCAGGATAGGACCAGGCGTGTAGTTATACTGCAGCAGTTGGTCCACCAGCTCCTGGTCTGTCAGACTGGTGATGTCTTCTGGCAATGGTCGCAGTGGCGCCATCTTCCTGTACTGTTCCACCTGATGCTGCAAGCTGAAACAACAACACACATTCTGGTGTTAGTCACATCTGGAAACTGATATCTTTACATGTTAATGCAGTTTATAAAGATTACTTTTACGCATCATGTGTGTGTTTCCACCACTGCTGTCTAGGCTATAATCAGAACCACACACTTAGCCGACTGCGAGATCCCCCTGACAGGCCTGATAGTGCCAGACACTGATAAGTAGGTCAGCTGCTGTGCCTGCTAACCCGTCACTGACCCTTCTTTGTCTTCTATTAAAGCGTGGCAATTTGCGCGCCTCTTTTGAGCGGGCTGGTGAGCATACTCCTACTTCTGTGGCATTAATGTTTGCACTGTTGGAAAGAGCGGACACTTCTCTTTTTGTTGGTGGTAGTACTTTCCTTGGCTGGAAAATATTTTTTAAGATAGCAGTATTTACTTGACAGAACTGTGCTGACAATTGTGACTGGCAGTGGTGTGGGTTTTTTTTCATAGCAGAAGTACCGTGAGTTTGGTTTTCCTTCACATTCTGTTCTCTCACATTTCTTTCTTCCATTCCTTTCTTCCATTCTGTTTTCTTTCCTGTCTTTCTTTCGAGCTGTTTCCTTGCCTCTCTTTCTCTCCTTCATCCCTTCCTTTCTTTCGTTCTGTTTCCTTCTCTCTCTTTTCTTCAATGTGCGTGAATGACTGAATCAGTGTGCCTGTGGAGTACTTGTACAAGCTGCAAAACAGTTGTGATCTTTAACACGCCACAGCTTCCTTCAGAATTTCCAGCTATCAACACAGGTTAGTGAGAGGCATGCTGATGTGTAATGCTGTGCATGGAATGTATTGTCTGTGTTCAGCGAATTTTGTGAGATTGGATTCAGTGTGTTAAAAATGTGTCAAAATGCATGTTAACAAACTGGTGGTAAGCATACCTGCTTTTTTCAAACAGTTATCCTGAGAAAAATAATCGGATGTTCACATTTGAGTTTCCTATCGTTTTAAAGCTAAGACTGTGCTCTTTCAGACCATACAATTCATTAAGAGATTGCATTGACAAGCAACGTGTTATCAAAAGTTAACGAAGAGGTGTTGTTTTCTCCCTGTGGCCGCTGCCATCGCGCGGAACAGCACACTGGTCTTTCTCCCTCCCAACAGCTGATAACGGCTGGAGGCGCAGCGTGAAAGAGAACTCATAGCGTTTTGTGCTCTCAGTTCTTCCAGCGTGTTATTTTTAGGTGGCGCCTTTCCCTCCTGAGTTGAATGCAGGGTCAAGTTCTCTCCTCGGATGAACTAAACGTCAAGCGCTGAACACGTGTGCCACACGTGCAATCTCTATTCTTGAGCATATACACCTTTTACATGTCTTTTTTTTTTTTTTTTTTTAATCATCAAACACACATATATAATATATACAAAACATACAAAGACACACAGAGGCCCTTGTTTGGAATGGTATGAGGCATAAGCTGACTCAGTGACTGTATAATTAGCAGGAGGTGAGAGTCAATAAATGGTACTGGGACATTTAGTATCCACTGAGACCTTGCTGCTGAGTGTAAACTGGGATATTCATCACTTTCATGAGAAATTAAACTTAACAGGCCTTCAAAGATGTTGGCACAGTATCACTGTTGCAGGTCTGCACATGTTGACCTGTGAAACTGGAAAAATCTTCACCAACTCCCACTCTTGAGATCAAGAGGAGGGGTTGCAGATGCAAGACCTATGCACTGGCCCAACATGCTGATTAGGCATTTGGAATAACCCAGTTTGAATAGTTTATATTATATTCAAGCTTTGGCCCCATATGTAGGTGTTTAAGCTAAGACAAAACACACAAGTAAAAGAAATTGGTGCGCTAAAGTATCATTTCTTCGAACACTAAATATATAACAAACTACCCATACAACAAACATACATGCAGTAAATTTTATATATGCAAGACAGTTCAGATATAAATATTTATAATGTAGCAAAGTGTGATCATCAAAAGATTTTAACAACTGAGAGGGAACAGGTCATTATGTAATGAGATTCATCACCAATTTCATTCAAATCACAGAGTGTACACTTTCTTTCTAGCCTAGGCTTCACAAACACCATGTGTTCACTGAAATGGTCTTCCATCAATATCCTCAGTCTCAATAATGAGCAGTAGTTAAACTCCATATTTCTATAGCTTCACGTTACCGATCAATTCTATCTAATTTCCGTGTTTATGTCCTGTAACTAGATCTAGTTTAAGTGTCACTTTCAGTTTCAGTTCTAAAAGTGTTGGTTTAAGGGAGATACCTAAGCGTCCGTAACACTCAACTGTTTAAAAAACCCAGAAAGGGTGTAGGGTGTAGGGGGCAGTAAGATGTCTGACCTACACATAGATCCAACACACTAGTCAAATAGTGAAATACTGAGCGCCTACCAATACCATCCACTTTCTAAAACCAGGACTTCAACAAGACAGAACGCCACATGGCCCAACTTCTGGTTCACCTCAGTGAATGTGCCTGCGCAACCATTCACACTACACACTGCTTTACATCTCTGATCACCACACCAAACCTAGCACAATTCTCAGAAATCAACCACTCTGACAGACATTAACTTGAAGAGCCATACACTGAAATTAACTTACGTCTGCTGGTTGTTTTCGTCTGCGTGAATTACTTCCGTTCTCACTTCTGGCGCCACTCTGTGTCAGCTACTGGAAAACTTGGATTGGAGATGAAAAGGAACACACCAGGTTAACTAGAGGAGTAGGAAACTGGAACTGGCAATTCACGACTTCCACGTAATTTCTGTTCAGGACAAGTGAAAAAGATAGTCCAAGGGACGGTAACACCCCACTTTCAGTTTCAAAGAGGCACCAAAGTGTTGGGACGGATTCCGCCGTGCCCCATTTTCGGGGCGGACTTAAAGCAATCAAAGTGAAATGACATGGAGCCTCTGGCACTGAGGCCGCGGGGTTTATTCGTCAGCACTGCCGCGGTACACCTCATGTATTCTGGCAGTACAAATCATTTGTAGTAGGCCTACCAGAAAGCTATTGCTGACTGATGTTTTAAGCCGCAGCAATAGTTTGAATTACCGTAATATGCCCTTTCAGTTGTCCGGAAAAGACTGTCATCATTTGGGGTCAGTTTATCACTTTATGCGAATGTTAGCCACTGATACACACGGCGGCACACACACACACACACACACACACACACACACACACACACACACACACACACACACACACACACACACACACACACACACACACACACACACACACACACACACACACGTCAGTCACACACCGCGCGCGCGCGCACACACACACACACGCACACACTGACACTGACACACACACACGTGACACACACACACACACACTGACACACACACACTGGCACTGCACACACACACACACACACACACTGACACACCGTACTGGCACACCGTGACACTGACACACACACACACACACACACACACACACACACACACACACTAGTACATATTATATGTATTTTTACAGCGGTAGAGCAGATGTGGTGCAGCATCATGATTTATGGATCTGTTCGCACTGCCGCCGGCGCACGCCGCGGCTGAGCGTGGTGACACCTTGTTGAAACTACTCAGTGAAAGTGAAACCGTACAGCCGGAAATTTAACACATTAAACTGAACTGGTTCGGCTGACATTGATATGACCGCCTTCATCAGTCACTGACTTACACGACTCCAACCGAACAAACTTGACCTTAAGGGTGTAGGCGCCAATAGGTCGTTAAAACTCCAACTCAGTTTCAGTTTCAGTAGCTCAAGGAGGCGTCACTGCGTTCGGACAAATCCATATACGCTACACCACATCTGCCAAGCAGATGCCTGACCAGCAGCGTAACCCAACGCGCTTAGTCAGGCTTTGAGGAAAAAAAAGGTGAATAAATAATAGATAAGCTTACACAAATAAATAAATAAATAATAACTATAATGTAAAAAATAAATAAATAAATAAATAAATAAATAAATAAATAAATAAGATAACAATAATGATAAATAAACTCCAACTACAATCTCTGACTCAGTGTTAATCCACATCAGTGACACTCGTGACATACACACACTGTTCAGTTGTGACCTCATTTGCATTTTGTCTTGTCTCGAAGTTCTGAGTCCACGACCAACTGAATAATTTGCCGTCTGTGTATTTTTCGTTTATATTATCAGTATGGTTTATTTTGTTCAGTATTCATTTTCTTTCAGTTTAATGTTTTATACGACATATCTGTGATTTGCTCAGTCACGAGGCCTCGCTGCATGCACTGATGCCGTGACCAGCGTACGGTTTTCAGTTTTTGTGCCAGTGAAAGTCACAGTCAGGGGAGTCCGTGCTTTTTATCATGTTTGAAATCTTTTGAGCCAGATGTGGCGGTCACTCCGTCGGTCAGTTGCATTTTGCAATACTGTATTCGACTGATCAGTTTTAACCCGAACATCCTTGAAACTGGAACTCAGTGCTACTGTGACTCGGAGAAGGTCTCCAGAACAATTAAGGATTTGAATTTAACAACTGCAGTATCAACAACAGCGACGCCATTGATTTCACAAACCGGAATAAGACATGATCAAAATATCATGTCTTTATCATCATGTCTCAAATTTAGATAGATTGCCAGCTGCAGTACTACACCGAGGCAACATTGACAAGTGTGTGTGTGTGTGTGTCACGGCGTGTGTGCGTATGTGTGTGTGTGTGTGTGTGTGTCACGGCGTGTGTGCGTATGTGTGTGTGTGTGTGTGTGTGTCACGGCGTGTGTGCGTATGTGTGTGTGTGTGTGTGTGTGTCACGGCGTGTGTGCGTATGTGTGTGTGTGTGTGTGTGTGTGTGTGTGTGTGCATATATACATGAACAGACGAGGGGACTGAGGTAATGTTCAAATTGGGTGCTGCAAGAGAGAGAGAGAGAGAGAGAGAGAGAGAGAGAGAGAGAGAGATCCCGGGAACGGTGAAAGGGAGGTAATACTGAGCCACTGGCATCAAAAGAAGACAACGGGTTGTCAAACCTGGAGTTAAAAGCTCTGCACTGCATTGCAGAAAAAAACGAAGAAGAAGAAGATTTCTTAATGTCACAGCACGTTAAAGATCCTGTCATCTTACGTCACCCGGCGTTCGGTAGGGTTATGGAAACGAGAACATAGCCATGCACTGCACGTCACAGAAAAAAATGAATATTGCTGACTCAGTATACACGATGTGGTTAAAACCCGACAGTCACTGTACACGTAAAACACTCAGTCCTACGTTGAAGCTCTCGAATACAAGTGAAGAAGAAGAAGATGTCTGGTTCAGTTCTGTCAGTGCCGACTGTTGTTGTTGTTGTCGTTAACTGATGATGTCATGGAAAAAAACCCACAAAAAAAACCCACCCCAAAACATAGAGACTCCTACACCGACGTCCACGAACACAAAGTTAGAGGTTCGGTTTAACTCTCTCCATACGAACGGCGAAAGAGACAACGTTAACAGCGTTTCACCCCAATTACCACCATCAAAATATTGCAAGCGGAAGGCTCTTATACTGAAGAGGTGAATGTTGACAAAGAATAACACAATTCTGACGACGGAAGCTAAAGGTTGGGTCATTGAGACACCCACTGGACATCCGAGGGGTCTGTGTAGAGGAGAAGAGAGGACTGGCCGTACTGAGTGAGTTAAAGCGGGTCCCATGATAAAAATAGGCTTTAATGGTCATCGGGCTCGGGCAGTGAATTCATACCCCGGCGCACCTCTGCCAGTGCCTCAGTAGTGGGGCTCAGAATTGGAAGGCGGGGCCCAGTCCTCTCCTTCCGCCGTTTTAACCCTCCCCAGCCGGTGTCAGGTACCCGTTCACACCTAGCTAGATCCGCGTGAGGAACTGAAATGGAGCAGAGTACGCCGTGGCGTGCCTGTCTCAAGGACACAACACCATGCCGGCGAAACTGACAGTGGCCTTCAGTGACTGACCCTCAGTGATCACTGCTGGACACTGGATCAAAGTCCAACGTCACCCCTTCTGCCACAGAGTCACATCCCCACAAACACTGACACATAAAAAAAAAATTGTAACAAAACTCGCGCATACTCCGTTGCAGATTTTGTCCTTTCCCACACGTCCGGTCAGCCAGTAAACACCACATACACATCGCTCTTTTTTCTGTTTGTTTATTGACTTACAAGCATAAAGTAACGTTCAAATATATAGCGACAAATGATCAGTGACCCTCCGCTAATTTGGCAAAAATTGTAACAAGGTAGAAATGTAACATCACAAGTATCATGGATTACAGTCATAGATTACCCTTAATTAATTTTATTTTATTATTTTTTTTTCTCAAGGCCTGACTAAGCGCGTTGGGTTACGCTGCTGGTCAGGCATCTGCTTGGCAGATGTGGTGTAGCGTATATGGGTTTGTCCGAACGCAGTGACGCCTCCTTGAGCTACTGAAACTGAAACTAAGTATGGTCCGTCAGAAACACGTACAGTGAATCTTTTTTTTTCATATTTTCTTTAATACATCACCCCACTATTTGATAGCAAACACTGCAAGCAAGAAACGATGTAGTCTCCATAGAATTGTACAAATGATACAAAAGATGTAGGAAATGAAATCATCCTGAAAAAAAAAAAAAAAAATCGGCAAAGAACTTTCCCATCGCGGCACAATGTGTGGTGATGGTAGACATTTTGTCACAGTATCAATTTTCACATTAGAATGTTATTCATTAAAAGGATGGGGACTGAATAGTAAGTTTGGGGAAAAAAAACTCTGACCTTTTTCTAGAAAAGAAAGAAAGATAGTAACAAACAAACAAACAAACAACAAGAAGAAAATATATCGAATGAGATATGAAAATACAACTGAAAGAACAGTGAAAGGTTATGACTACCGAGACTGAATTACGGATCAAAAGGTCAGATCATAATTCTTTATTTTTCTTCTTCTTCTTCTTCTTCGTTCGTGGGCTGCAACTCCCGCCCAGCTCCCTTTTGAACAAGGCGTTCCGGAGGCCACTGATGAAGTGGTCCCTCAGCATGTCAGCGGTGAGGGCCCCAGACGTCTTCATCTGGATGGTTCTCTCCATGCTGCACAGAGCATGAGAGTAGTCCATGATGGACTCCTCTGGCTGCTGTACCCTGCTGAAAAGTATGGACAGAAGTGTGGTGACACGCCGTCCGTCACCGAACACCGGCGTTCACTCGCATGTAGGCCTCAGTACCACACGAGTGGGCTTTTACGTGTGTGACTGTTTTTACCCCGCCATGTAGATTCCTTATTTTGACTTCTTGCTATTGAGATTAACTTTGATAAGCAAAATAAATTAAAAAAAGAAAAAGAAAAAAAAGGGAGAAGTGCAGTTAAAACATATTACATCGATATTCTATTTTTGTTAACATTTGCCCCCCTCCGTACCCCCCCCCCCCCCTTTCCCCCGTTGTCTTATTATTATTATTATTATTTTTTACAAACGACCCACTGAGTCCAAAAGGGGAAGTTATCCAAAAACTTCTCGGTGACACTGTGACATTGTGACGTCAAAGATAAAACTGAACATGCTGATTTATTTCAGCCAAGGATTTAACGGTTCTTGGTGTCACGGCTCCTTAACGCGCAAACTTTAGAACCCTCTGTTCATATTCTTGCCTGAGCACACACACACACACACACACACACACACACACACACACACAACGCCCCCCCAAAAACAACAACAACAACAACAAAACAAAACAAAACAACAAAAACACCAACCAACCAACAAACAAAAAACCCCAACATAAAACAAACCGTTTGGCAAACAAACATACACTGACAAACAGGTGACCATCATTTGACACAAGCTGTCAACCTGACTAAGCGCGTTGGGTTACGCTGCTGGTCAGGCATCTGCTTGGCAGATGTGGTGTAGCGTATATGGATTTGTCCGAACGCAGTGACGCCTCCTTGAGCTACTGAAACTGAAACTGAAACTGTCAACTTCTGCTTGTGTTACTCTGGGACTTAATATAACCTCTTCACGAAATGCCGGTGCCACAAAAACTCTTCAGTGAATGAATGTATGGCTCTTGTCATTTCTCGGGTTATTAATGCACACGAGTTTTTCAGGATCAAAGATTTGCCACGGGAGCTCGCAGCTGCCATGGGAGGTAACTCGCTCATCGGCGCAGTAGACGAAGAAGGGAGACAACTCCCGGCCCCACCCAGGGGTTGATGCCGTCGGGCAGTCCTCTGCTGGAAGCGAAGCAGTGGATGCACGGGATGCAATGACCGCGCGATATAAGACATTGGTTGGCCACGTATTCACCTGCAACGTCACAATTTCACAGTGTCACAAACCTCGCCTGTTTTAAACCTTGCCTCAAGACTTGTCTCTTCTCTCAGCAGTGAGTTCCCTTGAGGTGTGTCCATCCAAACCGTCAGTGATATACTCATGTGGTATCTGATGCTTGACAATGTCCGTGTACGTGTGCATGTGTACACATATTAATGTATGTGCGAATATGTGTGTGTGTGTGGGAGGGGGGGGGGGAGAGGGGGGGTCAGTGTGTGTGCGCGCGCGGGTATGTGTGTATGCATGCATGCATGTATGAATACTATCTGTCTATGTACATAGTTTGCAAGGTGCATTTTGGTGTGTACATGCAACATTAATTAACGAATGATGATCGCCCAATGGCAGCCGTCAGTCGGCTCTGCCGAGTTAGGCAGCCTATTATGCAAATGATCCCGAGTTTGTAAACTGAGCGTCTAGAGCTTGGTCTGCAACCGAGGATAGGCCGCGCTATATAAGTACCCATATCAAATTAAATCAAACATGTAGAATATCATGCGTTTTGTAAAGCACATAGAGCAGGTTTATGGTTAGAGTGCTGTAAAAAGTATCCACTACTATTACAAGTATTATCGTTATCATTATCGTTAAACGTACAACTCTTCCTTCCATCCACCTGTTCATCTGTTCAGGCATTTCACCACGGCATCTACCCACGTTTGCTCCCAATGTTCCATCCATCCATCCATTAGTCATCCATCCACCATCTATATCATACATCTATCCAGAACGTACAGGTTTGACCGTAAGGGCTCATTGCCGATAGGTCGTTAAACTCAACTCTACAACTTACAGGCGTTCTTGGGTTCAAATCTGTTTCCACAGTCGACATTAGTGAAGTTGTCATACCGATTGGTGTTGGCATTGAACAGGAAAGGGGAAGGCACTCTGCATCACATGGGGGTCAGGGTTCACTGTTACCTCACGGGAGCTGCAGTTGTAGGACTGGGCGCAGTTGTCAGTCGGCCTTGGCAAAGATGGCAGTTGGATTGATGAAACATTTGATACCTGCACGTGATTGCCACATTCTGTCGATAACCTGACTTAAAGCTTGCTGATTCCAACAGAAAATATCGGTTGTTTGTGAAGAAATCCTTCCTGGGTGTGTTATACAGGCTCCACTTTGGTGTGTTATACAGGCTGCACTTGGGTGTGTTATACAGGCTGTACTGCACTTGTGTGTGTGTGTGTTATACAGGCTGCACTTGTGTTATACAGGCTGCACTTGGGTGTGTTATACAGGCTGCACTTGGGTGTGTTATACAGGTTGTACTTGGATGTGTTATACAGAAGCGAGGTAAAAGGAATACGTCGGCTACTGAAAACGTTTTTTTTTTGTTTTTTTTTGTTGTTGTTGTTAAAAAACATTAGTGCAATAAATAAAATGTTTTGTCTCTGTTGGAATGTAAAATGGCAATATAATTGTAATTGCAAATGAAGAAAGTTCATTCTAAAAAATAACAACAACAAACAAAAAAACAACAAACAAACAAAAAAACAACAACAACAAACAAAAAAGAAACAAACAAACAAAACAACAACAAACCAACAAAACAACTGTTGGTTGTTTAAACTGATCTTTCTCATCTTGAACATTACATTGAAAAGAAAATTACTTCATGTGTGTGTGCGTGCGTGCGTCTGTGTGTTTGTGTGTGTTTGTGCGTGCGTCCGCGCACCCGTGTGCATGTGCATATGTATACGCGCACCCGACGGGGTATACCTACATACCTGGTTATCTTCTTTTAAGTATTCAGTTGGTTCAGGACTTATACTATTTGTTTACACGCTGATACCATGTTAGAGCGTAACTTCACACAATGATACTGTACATCGACAAGTTTCGTAGTCAACATGTATAGCAACATGAAAATGTTTTGCTTGGGCACTTCTGTTGAAGAAACCCACCCCCATATATATATATATATATATATGTGTGTGTGTGTGTGTGTGTGTGTGTGTGTGTGTGTGTGTGTGTGTAAAAAACTGCTGTTGTTCGAAAGTGTTGTGGTTCGATTCCAAGTGAGAGGGGAGCAGACAGGGGGATATAGGATCGACTAATTGATGCACACACTCACTTGCTCTCCTCACACCAATAGCAGGGCCACATGGAGTGGTTTTTATAGAGTGTTTACTTTACAATACAGCACACACACAAAAAAGTTCACCCTACACCTAAAGCAGCACCTACAAGCAGCACACCTGGAACACAAAACACAAAACCAAAACCCAGGTCAGAAACTCTGGAAATCGCTGACATGAAAGGCCTGTACCCTCTCAGCACCTTTCATCACATGTCCACCAGTATGCACCCCTCTCACACATAAATCTGTGAGGTAATACAAGCTTCATCAAGCTTACCTGCCACCAACAGTGACATACCATACTGTGCACCATACCTGTGACTGACCAATACAACCCAGAGTGTTCAACTCATGTTACCCATCATACAATAAAACTGTGTGTTACCATGACCATACAATAAAACTGTGTGTTACCATGACCAAACAATCTCCTCTTTGCCTTCATAAAGTGTCCCACTAACACAAGTACATGTATGGAAATCATTACTTCCAACATATCTCTGGTAAACAACAATATGCAACAACATAGCACTGACCCTCAGTGCTCTCATTGTTAACCAACTCTTTAATCACATTAAAATGTGCTTTCCCACTTTGTCTGAACAAAGTAAACCACTGACACATAGCACAACTCCGACACATGTTATCACAACTACCAACAAATCAAACATGTGTTCCACAACACTTGCTGTTACCCCCATGTGCACACACACATGAAAAATCCTCAACACACACTGACAGTGTTCGCCTGTAGATCTGTTCAGTTCACACTGAACCAACACCACCTACTATATACAAAACAAGTAAGTAATACATCAAAAATTCAGAACAAGACATTGGTAACAAAACAGAAGGGAGGTGGGGGTTGGGGGAGGGTGAGGGGATGGGGTGGGGGTGGGGGGGGTTGGGGGGGCGGGGGGACTCAAAAGATTTAGGCCAGTACTTCCCTCAGAGGGTAGTTTTTGGATTAACAGATTAACCCCTTTTCTTTCCACAAACCACAAGATCAACTTAAACTGGCTGTTCACTGACACAAAACATTGTTCCCAACAAACTAAGCCATCAACATAGCATAAAACCATTAAAAGTCGTGTACTCACAGCCCAACTGGGATTTCCTTGCACTTCACATCACTGATCAGTCAGCCACCCTGTGTCAGTTTCTAGTTCTTCTGGGAGACAGCTAAGAACTAGCTGTGCTGACTTGTTTTATTCCCTTCCCACAACATACTGTGCATACTAATGCAAGCTACAACACTCACTCCCCCAACTAGTTGACCTGAAATAACCAATCTTTGCTTGTCCTAGTGACACTATGTGAATGACTGACAGATTCACTGCTTAATCTCGATTCGTCCAATTCAACAGATTGATCTGATTTGCTACAATTCAGCCCACTTATTTACACATACTGTGACAAGTTCACCCATTTACGTCACAAAGAGAAGGGAGAGGGAAGGAGGGGGGGGGGGGGGGGGAACAACTTGAAAGACAGACCACCTTCCTGGGAAGTTCCGACATGCCGACATTAGCATGTTTCGAATGCGCTGACATCTAGTTCAGCATGGGGATTGCGGCAGACATCACATAACCGCACGTGTTTCAACAGCTGGGACTGGTGGCGCAGCGTCACTGACCCAAGGCGGCCGTACCGACTAGGGAGTGGGGTGAGGAGGGGGGTGGAAGGAGGGAGGGTGGCGCGGTGTCGGCGCGACCTCAAAGACTGGACTTTGGATGGAGTGGGAAGGGAGATAAGAAGGAGGGGGAAGGGGGGAGGGCGAAGGGATGGGGAGGGAAGGGGGACAGAGTGTGGGTGGTGGGGGGGTGACACTGCTGGCACACTATAACACATGTCCTCTCTCCCCACAGTCCCTACTGACCCACACTCTGTATTCCATGTCCGCTTTTCTTACAGTCCGTTCGGCGAACACACCACCCCGTCCCCCCTCCTCTCACCACCGCCCCCCACAAATGAAAACGCCGGCCCGGTCTTGAGCAGCATGCCGGTGAAGGTGGTCCACCACCTGGCCGCATAGCGTTGCTCCCCGGGGTGGATCCTCAGCCACACCTGCTGCCCCTCCCTCAGCCTCACCACACAATGACCCGTGGCCCAGTGGTGCCCGTAAGCACACAGACCGCCACGGACCTTACCCTCCACCACCAAGTCCAGAGCCGCCATGGCACGGGGGTCGTCCGGGTGGTTGGGGCTGGACGTCGCCATGAAGCAGTAGGTTCCGGCCTGGGGGCAGGTGAAGAGGCCCGTGGAAGGGTCGTAGCCCCCTCCGTGGTTGCTCACCACGTCTTCCAGGACCAGGGCCTGCCTGGGCTGCCCGCCGGGTTCATTGGGTTCGGAGGAAGAGGAGCTTGTCCGTGTCCTCATCGTCACTTTGGTCCTCAGCTTGGCGTGAAAAGACACGGCGTGGCTGCTCACCTCTGGCAGGGGGTGGGGGGGGATGGTTGAGGGAGTGTGGGTAGGGGGGAGGTGATAGTTGAAAATCAATTCTAACAGTAGTAGTTGTAGCAGTAGTGATGGTGGTAGTAGTAGTAGTAGTAACAACAACACCAATAATGATAATAATAACAATAACAGTAGAAGCAGTAACAGCAACAACAATAATAACAATAATATTGATAATAATAATGATAATAATACTAACAACAACAACAATAATAATAATAATAATAATAATAGTTGTAGCAGCAGCAGCAGTTGTAGTTGTAGTAGTAGTAGTAGTAGTTGTAGCTGCAGTAACAACAACAACAGTAATAATAATAATAATGACTACTACCCATTCAACACAGCCTGGCCCGAAAATGACTCACCACACTCAACCATACCCCCCCCCTCCCCCCTATGAACATAAAACAACTCAAACGCAGGCAAGAGAAACATACATATATATGTATTATCTTTGTATTTGTATTTGTAATTCTTTTTATCACAACAGATTTCTCTGTGTGAAATTCGGGCTGCTCTCCCCAAAGAGAGCGCGTCGCTACACTACAGCGCCACCCATTTTTTTTTTTGTATTTTTTTCCTGCGTGCAGTTTTATTTGTTATTTGTTATGTGTTATTTGTTGCCGTGGGTTCTTTTACGTGCGCTAGGTGCATGCTGCACACGGGACCTCGGTTTATCGTCTCATCCGAATGACTAGCGTCCAGACCACCACTCAAGGTCTAGTGGAGGGGGAGAAAATATCGGTGGCTGAGCCGTGATTCGAACCAGAGGGCTCAGATTCTCTCGCTTCCTAAGCGGGCGCGTTACCTCTAGGCGATCACTCCACAAACAAACCAACCCACTGACGAACGTTAAGATACCTAGACAGTTACAGAGCAAATGACAGAAATGAATGAAATGATCATTTACCAATTTCTTCTTCCAGCTTCTCCAGCCTCTTCTGCTCCTCTGCCAGCAACTTGCGAAGACTGGCTTCCTCTTGTTCTGGGAGAGAGAGAGAGAGAGACGACTTTCGGTTACAAGTGACGCGCGCTATAGCCGAGTGGTTAAAGCGTTGGACTTTCAATCTGAGGGTCCCGGGTTCGAATCTCGGTGATGGCGCCTGGTGGGTAAAGGGTGGAGATTTTTCCGATCTCCCAGGTCAACATAATTATGTGCAGACCTGCTAGTGCCTGAACCCCCTTCGTGTGTTTTCACAAGCAGGTCAAATACGCGTGTTAAAGATCCTGAAATCCATGTCAGTGTTCGGTGGGTTATGGAAACAAGAACATACCCAGCATGCACACCCCCGAAAGCGGAGTATGGCTGCCTACATGGCGGGGTAAAAACGGTCATACATGTAAAAGCCCACTCGTGTACATACGAGTGAACGTGGGAGTTGCAGCCCACGAACGCAGAAGAAGAAGAAGAAGAAGTTACATGTGAAAGATGACACATTTTCTTTCTTTCTTTCTTCTTTTCTTCTTCTTCGTGGGCTGCGACTCCCACGTTCACTCGTATGCTCGAATGGGTTTTTGCCTATAAGACGGTTTTTACCCCCGCCATGTAGGCAGTTATACTCCGTTTTCAGGCTGGGGGAGGTGCATGCCGGGTATGTTCTTGATTCCATAACCCACCGAACGCGGAGTATGGATGATGGGATCTTTAACGTACGTATTTGATTTTTTGCATGTGTATACACAAGAAGGGGGCTCAGGCACAAGCACGTCTGCACATCTGTCGACCTGGGAGATAGGGGAATGCTCATTCCTTTACCCACCGGGCGCCGTTACCGGGAATGGAACACAGGACCCTCAGATTGAAAGTCAAACGCTTTAACCACTCGTCCGTTGTGCTCGTCGATGACGTTTTCAGTTACAAGTGAAAGACCAGATGACGTTTTCAGTTACAAGTGAAAGACCAGATGACGTTTTCAGTAACACGTGAAAGACCAGATGACGTTTTCAGTTACAAGTGAAAGACCAGATGACGTTTTCAGTAACACGTGAAAGACCAGATGACGTTTTCAGTTACAAGTGAAAGACTAGATGACGTTCTCAGTTACAAGTGAAAGACCAGATGACGTTTTCAGTAACACGTGAAAGACCAGATGACGTTTTCAGTAACACGTGAAAGAGCAGATGACGTTTTCAGTTACAAGTGAAAGATCAGATGACGTTTTCAGTTACGTGAAAGACCAGATGACGTTTTCAGTAACACGTGAAAGACCAGATGACGTTTTCAGTTACAAGTGAAAGACCAGATGATGTTTTCAGTAACAAGTGAAAGACCAGATGACGTTTTCAGTAACACGTGAAAGACCAGATGACGTTTTCAGTTACAAGTGAATGACCAGATGACGTTTTCAGTAACAAGTGAAAGACCAGATGACGTTTTCAGTTACAAGTGAAAGACCAGATGACGTTTTCAGTTACAAGTGAAAGACCAGATGACGTTTTCAGTAACACGTGAAAGACCAGATGACGTTTTCAGTTACAAGTGAATGACCAGATGACGTTTTCAGTAACAAGTGAAAGACCAGATGACGTTTTCAGTTACAAGTGAAAGACCAGATGACGTTTTCAGTTACGTGAAAGACGAGATGATGTTTTCAGTAACAAGTGAAAGACCAGATGACGTTTTCAGTTACAAGTGAAAGACCAGATGACGTTTTCAGTAACACGTGAAAGACCAGATGACGTTTTCAGTTACAAGTGAAAGACTAGATGACGTTCTCAGTTACAAGTGAAAGACCAGATGACGTTTTCAGTAACAAGTGAAAGACCAGATGACGTTTTCAGAAACACGTGAAAGAGCAGATGACGTTTTCAGTTACAAGTGAAAGATCAGATGACGTTTTCAGTTACGTGAAAGACGAGATGATGTTTTCAGTAACAAGTGAAAGACCAGATGACGTTTTCAGTTACAAGTGAAAGACCAGATGACGTTTTCAGTTACAAGTGAAAGATGAGATGATGTTTTCAGTAACAAGCGAAAGATCAGATGACGTTTTCAGTTACAAGTGAAAGACGAGATGACGTTTTCAGTAACAAGTGAAAGATGAGATACAGAATACTTTATTATCTCAAGAAGATAAATTCACGTGTGGTGTACGCTACATAAACAATGTACGGCATGAACACACAGAAGGAATAAACTGCTCCAATGCCGAGTTAATGTGGGACCCCACAATCATAAACACCCGCAGGCTGATCACAGTCATTCAATATCAGCATAAATGTATACATTTTCAGTTACAAGTGAGAGATGAGATGACGTTTTCAGTTACATGTGAAAGACGAGATGATGTTTTCTGTCATCAGTTAAAAGTTAGTGAGTGAGTGAGTGAGTGAGTGAATGAGAGAGAGAGAGAGAGAGAGAGAGAGAGAGAGAGAGAGAGAGAGAGAGAGACACGGAGAGACACAGAAAGACAAAGGAAGAGTGTTTACCAGTCACTGCCTTCAGGTCCTTCAGCCGTTGCTGTTCTTCGGAGAACGACTGCTCCAGAGCGGAAACCTGGTCTTGTAGCGTCGCGTGCTCAGTCTCCATGTCCAACATCTTTTTGTCCACGTTAGTTTTCATCGAGTCCATCCGCTCTCCCTGCTTAGACTGCTCCTTCTGCAAGGCCTCGAGCTTCCGGCTGACGTCAGCAGAAGTGGACTGCGTCCGATTGAACAGGCTCTTCAATATGCCCGGTTTTCCGGATCCTGTGTTTTTGTCCTGCGAAGCTGGTGCAGGTGCAGATTGTTGTTGTTGTTGCTGTTGTTGTCCGTCGTCCAGTGCGGTCAGTTCTTCACTCAGGTCACCCACCTTTTTCCACAGCTCTTGGACGATCTCTTTCTGCTCCACTTTGAACTTTTCCAGGTCTTGCTTCAGTAGACCCTTTCTGCCAAGCTCCTGGACCATCCCCCTCTGTTCAGCTTTGAACTTTTCCAGGCCTTCTTTTAATAAAGTCTCCTTTTTGCCAAGCTCCTGGACCACCCCCCTCTGTTCAGCTTTGAACTTTTCCAGGCCTTCTTTTAATAAAGTCTCCTTTTTGCCAAGCTCCTGGACGATCTCCCTTTGTTCAGCTTTGAACTTTTCCAGATCTTCTTTCAATAAACTATCCTTCCTCCGAAGCTCATAGACGATCTCCTTCTGTTCAGCTTTGAACTTTTCAAGGTCTTCCTTCAGTCGGCCCATCTCCATAGTGAGGTCCTGATTGTACAGTGTACGCGACAGTTCCTCGCTGAGCTTCCACGACAGTTGATCGTACAGCTCCTTGAACAGTTCATCGTGAAGGCTCTGCGACATTTTTTCCCAGTTGTGGTGGAAATGGTAAGGAAAGATGTGCTTGTTCTGAATCACCTTTCTGGAAGTATATACAGGAACAAAAACAGAGCAATCATGCAATTATCCATTAAGTCAATCAATCGATCAATAAAAGGAATAGTGACAGAACGGGAAAAAGAACAAAAAATATCATCTTAACTTTTTGGTCTGTATCTTTGTTGTTTTCTTTTTCCACTCGAGATGCATACAGGTCATGGAACACAATCCCCACACCCACTTTTTTTTTTTTGGTGTGGGGTAGGGATGGGGGATATTCGGGGAGAAGGGGTTGAGGCTTCTACATGTATTCCTCATTGAAGATTTTTTCCCTGCTGTACTTCTACAATGACAAACCTGTGTTTTTCTAACCAGGGACATTTGATCTTTCACTTCAAATGTGCGATGAATGCTAGGTCATGTCTAGGTTTCTCCAATTAAATTGAGTCAGGTCAATGCAGCAGTATCAACATCGACGGAAATTTCGTATTGTGCTGAATCAAATCAAAGCGCTTACACTCTGAACCAAAGGAAAGACAGACAAAACTTATAAACACACGTTCTATTGCAAACCGAAAGCTAAAGAACA
Organism: Babylonia areolata; assembly: GCF_041734735.1. Classification (NCBI taxonomy): domain Eukaryota; kingdom Metazoa; phylum Mollusca; class Gastropoda; order Neogastropoda; family Buccinidae; genus Babylonia; species Babylonia areolata. The sequence goes on from NC_134883.1 coordinate 48,949,845, forward strand.
TACGGACGGAAACCGGGAAGGTATGGAAGAGCTATCCTGTATGACATATCCCCACACTAATATATGGTCCCACACTGATATGACATGTCCCCATACTGATATGACATGTCCTACACTGATTTGACATGTCCCTACACTAATATGACATGTCCCTACACTGATAATTTATGACATGTCCCTACACTGATATGACATTTCCCCACACTGATATATGGTCCTACACTGATATGATATGTCCCCACACTGATATATCCCCACACTGATATGACATGTCCCTACACTGATATATGGTCCTACACTGATATATGTCCCCACACTGATATATCCCCACACTGATAGGACATGTCCCTACACTGATATAATATATCCCCACACTGATATGACATGTCCCCACACTGATGTGACATGTCCCAGACTGATATACGTCCTCACACTGATATATCCCCACACTGATATGACATGTCCCCACACTGATGTGACATGTCCCACACTGATATACGTCCTCACACTGATATATCCCCACATTGATATGACATGTCCCCACACAGATATGTCCCCACTCTGATATGTCCCTATACAGTTAAATCCACACATTGGTGTCTAAACAGAGCTGAGTCCGCACATTGACAGATCACATGAAGTTTCCCCATTTTCACCAATCAGTATCAACTGTAACCGATCAATATATCTATCACATCACTTACAGACTGAGCAATGAGATATTACTGTCTGTTTGTAACATGTATGACATTAGTGAATGAAACATCTGTTCAATTATTCAGTGAAATGAAACCATAACATTTGAGAAAAATTACTGAAATACGTGCGTTATCCCTCGCCAGAAAATGTCAGAAGAATTGCAACGAAGGTTGGCGTAATTTGTCCACTGACGAATGTTTCTCAAACTGTACGTGACAATTATATACTAGTGAAATTAACAAAAGACTGCTGTGCTAAGTTGTCATTGATTCTGTAAGTATTGTTCCTACTTTCGAATCCACAATTCTGGGATTTATTAAAGCAAAAAATCAGCCCGGTTTCGTGTTGCGCAATGCACTGGCAGGCACGTGAGAATCAACATGCATAATGTGGTCCGCCCCTCCTCATCAAGAGCCAGACCTAACAACGACACGACATGACCCATACACGCACCAACACAGTATCACAATGGTGCCACCAACTGACCAAACTTTCTGTTTACTTCAGTTCAGCGAAGCTGGACGGGCCATGCAGGCTACAGTATACACGGAAAGAGCCTCTCTCTGAATGGCATACAACGCCTGATTGCAGACGATTTTTGTGGATCAGGAAAGACGTCTGCCCATTTGGCTCGGACATAAATATGTCAATGAAAAAATATCGAGCCGAGTCGAGCGCCACAGAAAATGGCTTGCAGCATCTGTCGACAGTTGAAAATCGCCTCTCTGTCATTTAAACAGTAGTAGTAGTAGTAGGGACGGTGTCTGGTTACACCTAGACCGCGAGGTCTAATATTTGTCCCCTCTTGGTTTTAGTATTGATTGTTTTTGTGTAGGTCGGTCGTGCCTAATGGGGTTTCTACTCATCACAGCCATAAAATAGTCAGTTCTTCTAGCTGGGGCAGTTTGTCAATCGGGTTCTTGAACTCATTCACAGATTTTGCAAATTTAAATGATTGAGGTAGTGCATTCCAGGGGTTAACGACTGAAAGAAAATGAGAATTTGCTCTTATTTGTTCTGGCATGCATTACAAACAATTTTCCTGCAGAGTTTCTAGTGACATTTACAGGTGCACAGTAAAAACATTTTTACCCAGGTTCATTTCATACTTATTTGCCGGATTTTTCTTCCCCATTCAGGCCCCTGAATTTAGGATACTAAAATAGGAAATTATTCTTGTAAGGTATCAGGACAAGAAAGTAAATATATTCTATTCTATTCCAGTTTATTTTAGTCTAAACAAACACTTACCGACCAAATCCTGTTTAAATTTCCTGTGTCAACAAACACCAACTGGGTTCTCCATTCACTGACAAAATGGCGTCTGCACACTCCACAAGCCAAGAAATGAATCGCC
>NC_134883.1:48961900-48966900 GCF_041734735.1 Babylonia areolata
GTCATGCCATCATCATCGTCACCACCACCACCACCACCACCATCATCATCATCGTCGTCGTCATCATCATCAAATATCATCATCATCGTCACCACCACCACCATCATCATCATCGTCGTCAGCCGTCGTTGTCGTCGTCGTCGTCATCATCAACATCATAGTCGTCGTCGTCGTCGTTGTCAGATACGACAATGACCTCATCCCCACGCACACCATCGTAAGGCATGTGCCTAGAAGATGTGGTGTAGGGTATAACATAATGGACTTGTCCGAACGCAGTGACCGTCCCTCCTTGAGAATCTGAAACTGAAACTGAAACTGAAACAGTGCACAACTGACTTGTTCGGTTACTGACGTAACGGATGGACAACGATAAGGCGGAAACTAGGTGCAACGAAATGCACGGCACAGCTTCTCAGACTGACTGACTGACCTATCTCACACAGCTTGCCGCTGTAGCCTTTGGGACAGTCGCAGATCTCGGGGGAAATGCACGTGCCGTTGTTCTTACACACGGGGTCGCACAGGGCTGAAACCAAAGAAAAGGACACACTGCTGACATCGATAGCTTGGTTAGCTGCTAGCAGGGGGGGGGCGGGCGGTGGGGGGGGGGGGGGGGAAAGAAAGAAAAAAAAAAGAAAAGACAAATTCAATAGATGAAAAAAGAAAGTAACAACAACAACAACAAAAATCAGTGAGTACAAATGTAGAAAATACCGGGTTGTCGCGCGCACACATACACACACGCACACACACACACACACACACACACACACACACACACACACACACACACACTCACACACACACACTCACACACACTCACACGCACGCACGCACGCACACGCGAACACAGGCACGCACACACACACACACACACACACACATAAAACAACGCTTGTCTTGTCACACATCAAATATATACTGACAAATCACCAATGCACACTCTCTCTCTCTCTCTCTCTCTCTCTCTCTCTCTCTCTCTCTCTCTCTCTCTTTTAAAATCTCCTTCATCAGCAGAAGCAATGTAGCCACTAATATTGTGCGTTACATTTAGCAAATTTATGATAATGATTAATATCACAACAACAAGTAGCAATACTTGGAACGGGGTCACTAAAAAAAACACTTCTTCTTCTTCTTCTTCCTTCTTTTTTTGTGCAACATCTCCATGTGCAAAGTAATTCAACGTCAAATCTAAATATCTGAATTAAAAACAAACACTAACAGTTACAACAATCACATCAACAACAATGATAATGATATTAATCACAATGATAATAATAGTAATTACAATGATAATAATAGTAGTGACGCTGATAGAATAGAATAGAATAGAATAGAATAGAATAGAATAGAATATGTCTTTATTACCAAGTGTACCGGGGTTACAAGGAATATTGGGGAGGGGAGGGGGGGTGGGGGGGGGGGATAGTACATAACAAGGTACGAACATAAACCGAAAATGATGATAATGATAGTAATAATGATAATTACAACAGCAACAACAACAACAATAGATGAACATTTTCAAAATTCATTTTCCCGACAGATGTGTTACGTCTGCAATGTTATCTCACCACAATCTACAAACACCACACAACCAGGATGACTTTCCAAAAGGATTAGAAATGGGCATGGGGGGAGGCACACACTCAAACCAGCGAAACGCCACAACAGTAACACCCACACTCTCAACAACTGTCTCATGCATACAAAAAAGAAAAAAAAAAAAAAAAAAAAAAAAAAAAAAAGCACCACTGTTAATGACAGTTCAAAAACTACGGACACTATTACAACTATCTGCCGCCAGATTCTACTCACTAACTGAACACAACCTGGAGCATACAGCAAGAGGGTGGGCGGGGGAGAGGGGGCGGGCGGGGAGGTGGGGGTGGGGATGGGGGAGGGCGGGGGGCGTGGAAGGGGGGGGGGGGTCAGATGCAAAGAGAAATGCACACACGAGGTATACAATACACATAAAAACGTAGATAATGTACATACGGCGTAGGTATTGCACATATGGCACAGATGATGCACACATGACGTACAGAATGCACACATGACGTACAGAATGCACACGTGACGTACAGAATGCACATGTGACGTACAAAGTGTACACTGACATGATGTAGATAATGCACGCACGACGCAGTTAATAAACACAACCTACAGATGCACACAAGACGAAGAGAATTCACACACAAAAACAACAACAACACAATGCACAAATGACGTAGATAATACACACATGACGTAGATAATACGCACATGACGTAGATGATAGACACATGGTGTATAGATGCACACACGACGTAGATAATACACACCTGACATAGATAATAAACACATGACATAGATAATAGACCGGCACAAAATGTATAGATGCACACACAACATAGATGACACACACCTGACGTAGAGAATGCACACATTACGTAGAGATGCACACACATCGTACGGATGCCCACACGACTCAGATGATGCACACACGGCGTGCATAATGCACACACGACTTCGATTGTGTACACACGAAGCAGATAATGCACTCATGACGTAGACATGGACATGTGACGTATAGAATAATACACACATGACGTAGATATTGCACACATGACGTAGAGACGCACACACGACGTACACAATGCACACATGATGAACAGATGCACACATGAAAGTAGATAATATGCACATGACGTAGAGATGCACATATGATACAGAGATGCACACACTATGTAGAAAATGCACAAACGACGTAGAGAATGTACCCATGACGTAGATAGTGCACACATGACGTACATAATGTACACATGACGTACACAATGCATACGTGAGGTACACAATACACACGTGACGAAGATAATACATAGATGACGTAGAAAATGCACACGCGCCGCAGAAAATGCGCACATGACGTAGATTATGCACAAATACTCGTAATGTAAAGAATGCACATCTGACGTATATACATAGCAACACGATGTAGATTATGCACACATACGTAGATATGCACACACTGCGGGCGTAATTATCACAGAAACCAAGCATTGTTGGAAATGCCGATTGATAAATACAGCACCCATAATATTTCTTTCATTTTTTTCTCTTTCTTAAAATGTAAAGGCAGCTTATTGTCAAAAACAAGAAAAACACACTCTTTCCGTAAAGTTTACAGACAGAATCACTAAAAAGAAAGAAGAGAGAGAGAGAGAGAGAGAGAGAGAGAGAGAGAGAGAGAGAGAGAGAGAGAGACAGAGACAGAGACAGAGAGAGACAGAGACAGACAGACAGAGAGAGAGGAGAAAAAAAAAAAGTTCCACGCGCAAAGGTTCCACTGTCTAAATTTTACAAGCCCGGTGGAAATGGAGTCAACAATGTGGTTGAATTTCAAACGATACTTTGCCAGTACTTGTTGTCGTTGTTGTTGTTGCATGTTTGTTGTATTTGTTATTAACCCATTGACCATTGACTACTGCCAATAAGTATACTGGTCAGTGAAGGGCCGTCATCTCACTGTGACAAAACAGAGCTGACAGGTTAGGCTGTCATTGTTTCTGGTCAGCAAAGTTGATACACACACACACACACACACACACACACACACACACACACACACAGAGTCACAACCACAAGTCAGTACAATAAAGTACAGGATCAGCACTCTATGTTATAGATGTATTCACAAAACTGCCCCTTCCTATCTCTGCGGCTGCCTTCACCTCTACACTCCATCTCGCTCACTACGATCGGCTTCGGATCCACTCTGTTTACGCAAACCCAGATTCAAACACTCGACTGTTGGCCGCCGTTCTTTCTCTGTCTCTGGACCTTGCAACTGGAATGAACTTCCTCTTTCGCTTCGTCAAGTCTCCACACTCAGCTCTTTCAAGTCTGGCCTTAAAACCCACCTCTTCCCAAAATAGCCTCCCTTGCCTGCCTCTTCCTTGTCTTTAGTTTCTACAGTTTTAGAGTTATGCATGCGTGTGAATGACTGGTGCGAAAGCGCTTTGATTTGTCTCTGCACAAGATTCAGCGCTATATTAATACTATTATTATTATTAACTACAAGTGAGTTGAAGGCCACACTGATCACGTACCCCCCATGCCTCAGCAGCGAACGGGTTAAAAGCTCAGTACATTCATTTGTATTCATTTTGGTGTGTATATGTCACACTAATGTCATATGTTATGTGTAAAACGATGAGTTTGGAAAAGGCACCAGGTTTCCAGTGCAGGGATCTGTGTAAGTACCCATTCTTCTTTGTCATCTTCTTATCATCGTCACCACCATCATCATCATCATCCTTATCATTATTATCATTTCCCCCGAAAACGGAGTATGGTTGCCTACATGGCCGGGTAAAAACGGTCATACACGTTAAAGCCCACTCGTGTACATACGAGTGAACGTAGGAGTTGCAGCCCACGAACGAGAAAGAATGAGAATTATTATCATTATCATTACAAAGTCTATTATAATTATCAGGCCTATTATCATCATCATTATTTGGGTCATTATTATTATATCGTTATCTATCATTGTTCTTCTTCTCCTCCTCCTTCTTTCTATGTTCTTCTTCTTCGTATTATTATTATTATTATCAGCATTATTATTACCATTGTTATTATGATAATGAGTAATAATATTATTATTATCATCATCCTCATTATCATTATCATACTGTTAGCTCCTTTATTACGTTGTTAACTCCCACACATGCATGTTAACAAAAAAAATCCATCAAAAACAGACGAAAAAAGAAAAAAAAAAAAGAAAAAAAAAAGGTAAGGTGAGCGTTAGTTGGGGGATCAGGGGGGGTCACCCAGGGAGCAACAAGTACCAATTTGACAGTATTCTCCCTGGAAGCCCTGGCGACACTCGCACTGCCCGAACTGGGTGCACGTACCGCCGTTCTGACACTCTCCCGAACACAGTGACGTCGTCACTGTCATGACGTAAGGAAGTCGCGTCATAATTTGAATTTTTGAAAAAAAAAAAA
>NC_134883.1:48981900-48989400 GCF_041734735.1 Babylonia areolata
GTGTGTATGTGTGTGTGTGCGCGCCTGCTTGTGTGCATGCCTGGGTGTATGTGTGTGTGCGTGCTTGCGTGTGAGTGTGAGTGTGAATGTGTGTGTGTGTGTGTGTGTGTGTGTGTGTGTGTGTGTGTGTGTGTGTGAATGTATGTGTGTGTGTGTGTGTGTGTGTGTGCGCGCGCGTGTGCGTGCGTGTGCGTGTGTGCGCGTGTGTGTGTATGTTTGTATCCGTGCTCGCGCCAGGCGCGTATGTGTACGTACGTGCGTGTATGTGTGTACGCGCGTGTGTATGTGCATGTGTGCGTGCATGCATGCGCGCGCGTGCGTGCGTGCGTGCGTGCGTGCCTGTGTGTGTGTGTGAGAGAGAGAGAGAGAGCGTGTGAGGGGGATAGGGGGGGAGGGGGAAAGCATAGAGAGAGAAAGCCGTGCAAGACATAAAGCAAAGGACGAACTATCCAGATCTCTTTTTAGAAGTGTAAACGCTTCACAGCTCATTATTTTAATCTGTTTACTAACGTCCTCTCCTTCTCGTAGACATGTCTGGGAGCCTCGACATTCTAAACAACCTCCGGGGCGATAGATACACTCCCGGGGAAATTTATCTTCCTCGGATTGGCCTGGAAACCGTTAAGAGTTCATTAGTTTAATCTGTTTCTGTTAAAAACCTTCGGCTCAAAAACGCTTTGGTGAAGTGCGAATGGTGCAGAGCCACAGAGAGAGAGAGAGAGAGAGAGAGAGAGAGGGGAGAGGGAGAGAGGGAGAGGGAGAGAGAGAGAGAGAGAGAGAGAGAGAGAGAGGGAGAGAGAGACAGAGAGAGTGAGAGCGGGGGGAATAGTTTTATGCCCGCGTGAGATATGAGCTCTGAAGCGTTTAGCCCTCGTTACGGCGATATTTATCAACCATTTCAGTTTTGAACAGAGCCTGTAAAAAAACAACCCCCCCCCCCTCCCCCAAAAAAAACACGGGCAGTAAAAACGATATGATAATTCTAACCATCCCCCGACACCTTCCAATAAACTATATATCTATTTTTTTTGAGGGGGTGGGGGTGGGGGTGGGGGCACAGGTGGTAAGTTGTTGTGAATGAGAGAGAGAGAGAGAGAGAGAGAGAGAGAGAGAGAGAGAGAGAGACGGAGAGAGAGAGACAGACAGACAGACAGACAGGCAGAACAGACGGAACAGACAGACAGACAGATAAAGGTACGGAGAAAGAGAGATGGAGAGACAGGGCGAGAGAGATATTTTCGTGACTAAGGAGTATATCTTTCAAATAACAAGCACTTTTCAAATTCTATTATCTACCAGAAGAAGAAGAAGAGCTACAAAAACAACAGCGACAACAACAACAACAACAATATCATCGACAACAACAACAATACCGAGAACGACAACAATATCAACATAAAAAAAATATGAACAAAAACAAGAAGAACCAGAACAAGTTGACTTTGCTCTTTCTATGCTGAAGGAAAAACCTATACCCATCAATTGATAATGTTTCTCTCTCTCTCTCTCTCTCTGTCTCTCTCTCTCTGTCTCACTCTCTCCCACTGTCTCTTTTTCACTCTCTCTTGGTCTCTCTCTCTCTCTCTCTCTCTCTCTCTCACACACACTCTCTCTCTGTCACACACAACCTCTCTCTCTCACTCTCTCTCTCACAATCTCTGTCTGTCTGTCAGACTCTCTTCCACTGTCTCTGTCTTTCTCACTCTCTCTCGGTCTCTCTCTCTCTCTCTCACACTCTCTGTCACACACAATCTCTCTCTCTCTCTCACGCTCTCTCACTCTCTCTCTCTCCCACAATCTCTGTCTGTCTGTCTGTCTGTCTCACTCTCTTCCACTGTCTCTCTCTCTCTCACTCTCTCTCGGTCTCTCTCTTTCTCCCTCTCACTCTCTCTCACACAAACACAATCTCTCTCTCTCTCTCTCTCTCTCTATCTCACACACACACAATCTCTCTCTCTCTCTATCACACACACACACAATCTCTTTCTCTCTCTGTGTCTCACTCTCTTCCACTGTCTCTCTCTTTCTAATTCTCTCTCGGTCTCTATCTTTCTCTCTCTCTCATTCTCTCTCACACACAATCTCTCTCTCTCTCTCTCTCAATCTCTCTATCTTTCTCTCTCTCTCTGTCTCTCACTCTCTCGCTCACTATCTTTGTCTCTCTGCCTGTCTGTCTCTCTCTCTCTCTCCCCTCTCTCTGTCAAAAGCAGCACCTAGAAAAGTCAAACAGAAACCCGACAGACCGGATTTCAAAACAAAGGGAGGGAAGCGGAGAAGAAGGAAAATCAGGGGAGAGAACTCACAGCAACAACAAAGGAGCTGACCACACTCACAGAAATGGGTTGAAAGGTGGAAGGTGAAAGGTGCCTCAGCCTTTCACGTGCAAAGTGGCACTGAATTCATGGTGTCCAGGGCTCGGCTTAGGAAGACGGGGCCCATTTTCCCCCTTCCGAAGCTTTAAGCATTCTCCAAATGAAGTCAGGTATCTTGTTAACACGTGGGGGTGGGTAGAGAGAGAGAGAGAGAGAGAGATGAAAATCAGCGTAAAGTGCCTTTCCCTCGGACACAGCACCAGTCTGTGCTTTGGGGATCTTATCATTACTATCTACTGACCCATCAATACTTTCAAACAACAATAATAATGATAATTATAATAATAGTGATGATGATGATGAAAAAATAGTAAGATGTAGTAGTAGTTTCTGCAAAAGTACACATAAACGCTCTCTGTCTCTCTGTCTCTGTCTCTCTCTCTCTGTCTCTCTCTCTCGTGCAAAAAGAAAAAAAAGAAGAATGTTTTAGAAAGGTGACTGCCAAATCCTGGGGTTTTCCCTCCAGCATGTTTTCTTTCTTGCTTTTTGTTTTGTTTTGTTTTGGTTTGGTTTGGTTTTCATTCTTTTCGTTCGCTTGTTAGATTTTTTTTTGGGGGGTGGGGGGGGGGGGGGGGGTGTGGTTCTTGTTTTGACTCGCATAGCAACTTCTTTTTTTTTCTTTTCTATGTTTTGTCTGTTTTCTGTTGTGTCTTCTAAATCCTCAAAATGTCAGTTATGGTTAACTGTGAATAGATAAATAGATATGTAAATAAATAAATAAATAGATAAATAAATAAATGGACAAACAAACAAACAAATAAATAGATAGATAGATAATTAAATAAATAAATGAATAAATAAATAAATAGATAAACAAATAAATATTTGAATTGATAAATAAATGAATAAATAAATAACAAACAAATAAACAAATAAATAAATAAATAGATAAACAAATAAATATTTGAATTGATAAATAAATGAATAAATAAATAACAAACAAATAAACAAATAAATAAATGAATAAATAAAGCAATAGATAAATAAGTGAATAGATAAATAAAGCTGATGCTTATTACCATCGTCGTTGTCACATCATTCAGTTAAGGTTTTGTCCTCCATCCCTGAGAATGAGACTCAAGCATCGCGTGTGAATGACTGGCGTGTGAGAGCTTTGATTTGTCTCTGCATGTGATTTCAGCTCTATGTGAATACTTCATCATCATCATCATCATTATCATTGGCAACATTATTATCATCATCATCATTGTTATTATTATCATTATCAATTATTATTATTATTATTTGTGGTATTATCATTATTGTTATCATTATTATTATCATCATAATCATTGATGATAATCAATCAATCAATCAAGCAATCAATCAAGCAAGCAAGCAAGCAGTTCATTCATCCATCCATCCATCCATTCCAATCTTTTTTGCTTATTCAATATCAGTATTTCAAAATAAGACATGGAGCATCCAGCCAGCCCAGCGACAAGCACAGATACACACTTCAAGATGGGAAATACAGGACTCGACAGCTTGGGAACGGGGACACTTTACAGCTCGGTTTCCAACCCTAAGGGACACAACCCCTCTAGAGTTCAGGGGCCACAATCGTGAGCATGGCCCACACTGGGACGAATCCCAAAGGTATATTTTTTCTTCATTCATTTTTAAAAAAATTATTACTTTATATATTATTTTCCCCCCTAAAGTCGAGGTGAAAAGGCATTCATCACTTCTTGTGATGTGATGGTATAACAAGCGAAATGTATCATACTTAGCATCATAATCAGTAGAATCGATGAGATTTTGCTGAGTATCGCCGTGTGTTGACAGCACTACAGCGAAAAAGCCAAACAATATGATCACCTCCATTAATTAACTTATACCACCACACCACCCATGACATTCCCTCTGCATTAATAATGATAATTATAGCAACAAATAGTATACATAACTCCTCTCTCTCTCTCTCTCTATACACACACACACACACACACACACACATATATATATATGACATGAATAGACTGATATTGCTTTAATGATGATTACCAGTTTCAAACAACCCTAATGGATGTTACCTGTTTCAAACAAAGTATGGTTCTCTTTTAAGCCCTAATTATTACGGGCTATTTTGAATGACCCCCAGTGATGATTACCCTGTCTACAACAACCCTGGTGATTGATGCCCGTTTTAGGTCCTACTCACGTGATCAGCTGTTAAGCAGCCCTTGAGATAATTACCTGTTTCAAAAACAACCCTAATCACGATTACTTGTAGATAATTACCTGTTTTAAAACAACCCTAATCATGATTATTACCTGTTTCAAACAACTCTAACGGCGACGACCCGCCCTTTTTGAAACAACCCTAATTATGTTTAGCTGTTTTTGATACAGACACAGCAATGAACTGGAGAAGGGTGTGTAGGTTTGGCAGTGGGGTGGGTGTGCCCGGGGGTGGTGGTGGTGGGGGGGTGCGCGGGGGTAAGGGTGGGGTGCAGACTGATTGGTAGACATGAAAAATGCCGGTGTAACAGTTTCAAACTCCCCCCCCCCTCTTAGGTTTTAACCCCGGGGGTTATTCTGGGCTAAGCCTCGAAGGTCCTTCGTGGTCATTAATTTGACGCGAGTCAAAATCGACCGCCCCCCCCCCCCAACCCCTATCCCTAGGTTGAAATTACCCCCCTTTCGAAAGAATGAATTAAGAGAGACAATCATTCAAATCTAAACGTTGAACAGAAGTGGTTGTTTCATGATAATATATAATAATAATAATAATAATAATGGATACTTATATAGCACACTATCCAGAAATCTGCTCTAGGTGCTTTACAAAAACGCTTTTGTTAACATAAAACATTATATCTATGTTACATACACACACCAAAATGTGACCACACACACACACACACACACTGCATACATACATTTTAACATACATGTGTATCTAACAGCTACCCTAACACATACGCACACATAGGCAGGCACAAACTTACATAAACACATATATGTATGTATACATATGATACAGTTATAGTTTACTAGTTAAAGCTTACACTCGGTTGTATTCTACATAGACCCCCTGGGGTTAATCTGGGGTGGCCAGATTTGACCCTGATGTGTAAAAAAGAAAGAGAGAGAGAGAGAGAGAGAGAGAGAGAGAGAAAAGAAAAAAAGACCCCGGCCCCCCCGAAACAAAAAGCAACAATAAAACAAAAACAAATAACACACACACACACACGCACACTCATACACTCACACACACACACACACACACACACACCAACGAAACAACAACAACAAAAAGACGGGGGTATGACCAGTCTGGTTCACCACAGTAGCAGTGGTGGTGGTGGTGGTGGCACTGACACTGCACAGCAAAACACTGTGTGTGTGTGTGTGTGTGCCCATTTCCACATTGCCAGTCTGGAACCTGCAACCTGGTCACAGCGTCTGGCTGCTGTTCCACCACCTCCCGCCCCCCTCCTCTCCCCCCCTGACCCCCCTCCTCCACATCCCGTGGCAGGTGTGAACTGGAGCCCATATGGACTAACCCCTACAGCTCCGTAACTCGACAATGATCATGACATCCATCTGGTTGTTATGTAATCGAAAACAACAACAACAACAACAACAAACAAGAGAGGCAAGGCCTTCAAGACTCACTTGTGATAAATTACGTCCCCTAGCATTAATTACAGACTAATTTCCCTTTTTTACTATCTGCACCAAAACGTTTGCAAAATAAATAAAAATTCCATGCTTAGCAAAAGAAGTTCCTGTTTGAACAAAAAATGATAATAATGACTCCTCTTGTTGTTGTGTCAGAATAAGAGGTCAAAGTGCCAAGTTTAGAGAATACCAAAAATATAAATATAACAGTAAATGCAATTTGCATATAATTAGGCTTCTTTTTAAATTTTTTTGTGCCCATCCCAGAGGTGCAATATTGTTTTAAACAAGATGACTGGAAAGAACTGATTTTTTTCCTATTTTTATGCCAAATTTGGTGTCAACTGACAAAGTATTTGCAGAGAAAATGTCAATGTTAAAGTTTACCACGGACACAGACACACGGACACACACACACACACACACACACACACACACACACACACAGACAACCGAACACCGGGTTAAAACATAGACTCACTTTGTTTACACAAGTGAGTCAGAAACCGATGCTGTCTTATATTTGTATGAGAGTCAGTCGTGTCCGACTATGACCATCAGAACAGCAGAGGAGGTAACTGCTGTCCAGGATGTCTGGGCTAGAATTTGATTATAGTGCAGAGTCCCTGTCTTGCCCCAAGTTACATCCCTACTCTCTCGGCCAAGAGGGTTTTTAGGACAGTCGGCGTTGGGATGGTTCCCAAATGCCAACTAGCCCCCCAAGGCTGCAGCATTAAGAGCCAGTGCAATTTTACCTCCTAGTTTGAGAGTCATAGTCCTTCACAAAAGACTACGCTGTAAAATGACGTCCCAAAGGCCCAGTAGCTTTTCACAGACACCGGGACATTGATCTCGTATCCACTGTGTCTAGCTCTCGGCACAGGAAGGCGGGGCCTGGTCCTCTCCTTCCGCTGTATTAACTCACTCAGTACGGTCAGTCCTCTCTTCTCCTCTACACAGACCCCTCGGATGTCCTGTGGGTGTCTGGATGACCCAACCTTTAGCTTCCGTCGTCAGAATTGTGGTATTCTTTGTCAACATTCACGTCTTCAGTATAAGAGCCTTCCGCTTGCAATATTTTGATGATGGTAATTGGGGTGAAACGCTGTTAACGTTGTCTCTTTCGCCGTTCGTATGGAGAGAGTTCACCTTCCCCGACCCAAAGTCAGGTACCCGTTCACACCTGGGTGGAGTGGGGGGGGGGGGGGGGGAATCGGAGTGAAGTGTCTTTTCCCCAAAGGACACAACACCATGCCGAAACGGGGCCTCGAACCCTGGTCACTGGTGGACACTTGGGTCACAAGTCCAACGGCTGAAGGACTCTACCACTATGAGGTGTAAGCATCCATCTGTATTTCTGTTATCATTATCATTACGATGACTGTTATCCTCACCCTTATCCTCATAATAATAATAATAATGATGATGATGATGATGACGACTGACGACGACGACGACGACGATGATAATGATGATGATGATAATAATTATCATTATC